>NC_053022.1:335902074-336202074 GCF_003073215.2 Triticum urartu
TCCTGCTTGATTAATATTGATGATATGGGTAGTACAAGAGTAGATCTACCACGAGATCAAGGAGGCTAAACCCTAGAAGCTAGCCTATGGTATGATTGTTCTGTATGTTGTCCTACGGACTAAAACCCTCCGGTTTATATAGACACCGGAGAAGGATCCACTAGAAGAGAAACACACCGGTTGAAAAGGATTGACATGACACTCTCGATTATCATGAAGTATTAGTATCCACATAGGAATATGAGAACACCACTTAGGAAAAGGCATGGAATCAACATTTGGGTTCGAAGCAACTCGAATACCACAACTCAAAAACAAAACAAGGATTGGCTTGCAGAATGAGCCAGAACAAACATATGATAGAGATTTCATCCGAAGTTTTCGTGGTGGGGCCTACATGGGCTCGATCGTACAGCACCATCATGTACAAGGCAGTTCACATGACATACGAAGCATCCCCGAGTCGGCATAGCCAAGGACTCTTTAAGACACAACGAAACCACTGTAAAACCAACCATGAATAGGCGGACCACTAGACGTCGAACCCCAATTTCATATCATATATCCGTCGGAAAGATATCCTAAGAGCTACTTGAATTCCCACTTATAAACTCCCGAAAGTTTCCGGTTATGCAATCAGGTGTTGGGGATACAGGGGAAGCATAATATCTCACCCAAAACTAGCAAATCCTACATCCAGCTGTATCCATCCTTCAACACATAACCAAGAAACCTTCGGAAATCATTTACCTCAACCTTCGAAAAGCATCCGTTACACGAGTTATGGCAATACTCCCGAACTCTCGCCCCAGTACTGGGTGGCGTCGAGGTTATCTCACCAACAACTGCATAAAAGAGATTTTCGATGTCGGCGAACTCAGGTATTCCAGAATCTCGACGGTAAAATTGTGACGACAACACCTCGGAGCTCAACTCCCCGGGACACTGCCACAACCCCTAAATGTCAGGAGGCACCAAGAACAATGTTCTCGTCACAAAACCATCGGAACGATTCCAAGATACCCTCGTGATCCTAATTTTTTTAGTGAAATTTGAGGAGAGAAGAGTCAAAACTCTACGTCAGGATGCCTCACCAGAGCGATGAAGGGACTGAGGAGTAAAAATAATTCCTAACTCTCCGATATATAATTCCTAAATGACTCAAAAGATTTTTCTAGACTCGACAACGCCAGCGATTCGATCAAGCAGGGGGCTACTAAGTCGGGGAAGGCTCTGATTACCAACTTGTAACGCCCTCGATGCGGCTATATCTCCCACGTGTCGAAGCACGACTTAGAGGCATAACCGCATTGAAAGCAATGCCGCAAGTGAGGTAATCTTCACACAACCCATGTAATACATAAAGGGAAAGAGATACATAGTTGGCTTACAATCGCCACTTCACACAATTACATGAGTAAAGCATTACATCATCCAGATACAATCAAGGTCCAACTACGGAACTAAAATAAAAGAAGACTACCCCAAATGCTACACAGATCCCCGATCGACCCCAACTGGGCTCCACTACTGATCAACTAGAACGAAACAACACAAAGGACAAGATCTTCAACGAGCTCCTCCTTGAGCTTGGTTGCGTCACCTGCTCGGTAACATCGGCACCTGCAAACTGGTTTTGGAAGTATCTGTGAGTCACGGGGACTCAGCAATCTCGCACCCTCGCGATCAAGACTATTTAAGCTTATAGGAAGGGTAAAAGGTATGCGGTGGAGCTACAGCAAGCGACTAGCATATATGGTGGCTAACATACGCAAAAGAGAGCGAGAAGAGAAGGCAAAGCACGGTCGAACAACTATGATCAAGAAGTGATCCTCAAACAACCTACGTCAAGCATTACTCCAACACCGTGTTCACTTCCCGGACCCCGCCGAGAAGAGACCATCATGGTAACACACGCGGTTGATGTATTTTAATTAAGGTCAACTTCAGGTTTTCTATAACCGGACATTAACAAATTCCCATCTGCCCATAACCGCGGGCACGACTTTCAAAAGTTCAAATCCCTGCAGGGGTGTCCCAACTTAGCCCATCACAAGCTCTCACGGTCAACGAAGGATATTCCTTCTCCCAAGACAATCCGATCAGCCTCGGCATCCCGGTTACAAGACATCCTCGACAACGGTAAAACAAGTCCAGCAACACCGCCCGAATGTGCCGACAAATCCCGATAGGAGCTGCACATATCTCGTTCTCAGGACACTCAGATGAGACTAGCTACGAGTAAAACCAACCCTCAAGTTTCCCCGAGGTGGACTCGCAGGCAGCTCAGTTTGGACCAACACTCAGAGGAGCACTGGCCCAGGGGGGGTTAAAATAAAGATGACCCTTGGGCAGGCCTACCCAAGGGAAAGAAAAGGCTAGGTGGCGAATGGTAAAACCAATGTTGGGCATTGTTGCAGGAGTTTTATTCAAGGCGAACTGTCAAGGGGTTCCCATTATAACCCAACCGCGTAAGGAACGCAAAATCCGGGAACATAACACCGATATGACGGAAACTAGGGCGGCAAGAGTGGAACAAAACACCAGGCATAAGGCCGAGCCTTCCACCCTTTACCAAGTATATAGATGCATTAATTAAATAAGAGATATTGTGATATCCCAACAAAAAATCCATGTTCCAACAAGGAACAAACTCCAATCTTCACCTGCAACTAGCAACGCTATAAGAGGGGCTGAGCAAAGCGGTAACATAGCCAAACAACGGTTTGCTAGGACAAGGTGGGTTAGAGGCTTGGCTTAACAATATGGGAGGCATGATAAGCAAGTGGTAGGTATTGCAGCATAGGCATAGCAAAAGAGCGAGCAACTAGCAAGCAAAGATAGAAGTGATTTCGAGGGTATGGTCATCTTGCCTGAGAACCCACAAGGAAGAAGAACGAGTCCATGAAGAAGACAAACGGACGTAGTCGAACGGATCCTCACGAACGCGACATTAACGGAACCAACCCGAAGAAGCATCACCGGAAAGAAGCAAACAACATCGTAAACAAACATCACATAAACATGGAATGATGCACAACCAAGTATGATGCATGTCCGGTTTAATGATACATGGCATGGCAAAGTGCACAAGCAAAACTACAAGTTAAGTGGAGCTCAATATGCAACGGGTTGCATATTGACGAAACACCACATTCAAGTTATTTAGTTCTCTCTCGTTTAGGTACTCAACAATATTAAATGTTGGTTAGCATGGCAAGAGGTGAAGCATAAAGAAAACTACCTATCTAGGCAAGTTTAAATGAGGCCGGAACAACAAACAACAAGTCCGGAAAAATCCCCATGTGCAATTTAAGGATTTGGTACTGTTCTGCCCTAAACCATATTTTAGAGTTGTTAAACATGCAAAGTGAGGCCACCATGTTAAACTAGGCATTTTTCTACCCCGTTTACATATAAAGATTATTAAATATGGAGTTACGGTTAAATAGTTACAAATTAAAACATTTTAATAAGTTATTTAAGCAAATTTAAACAAACATCATTTTATACATTTTAAACATAGATGAAAGTTGGATATTATTAATCTACAAAAAATTCTAAGCAACTTTCATATATAGAGTTTTTACATGTGATGCTTAGTTTGTGAGTCAAGATATGCATGAAGTAAAGGGGGTTTTCTGCAAAACTGGAGTCTCTGGAATAATGCTAAAATCACAGACAAGGGAAAAAACACACTGGGCCGAAAGTAGCTGGCCCGATAGTACACAGGGGAATCTTGGGCAGCTGCTCACATAGCGGGCCATGGCCCAGGACGGCGAGGCCGGATCTGGAGGTGGGCTTGCCGCGGTGCAGCAGAAATGGCCCAAGGCGAAGAGGCATGGCACGGTCAATGGGCACGGGTGAGCGGGAAGCAGAGGAAGGCCAACGCGGCGGCGAACGGCGGACTCCGGCGAGGGGACGACGGCAGGTGGTGGTCACGGGACCAGCTGACGACGGGAATGGGTAGATCCGGTCCCTGGGCACCGGATCTGGCCGGATGATGGCGCCACCGGGGCCGGCGACAAGCGACGACGGCAGCTCGGCTCCCTGGCCACGGAGAGAGAGAGAGGTTACAAGAGAGAGAGAGACAGGAGTAGGGCGAACGCCAGGGGAAACAGAGGTGGCACCTGGTTGCGGATCCGGTGGTGCTCCGGTGGCGCTCGCCGACGCGGGACCGCGGCAAGGTTGGCGGAGGCGCGGAAGAGCTGGTGTAGCGGGCGACAGTGGCTCGGGCCAGTCAACTGGGCGGCACTACGAGCGAATGAGCGGGCACGCGGCGGTGCAGGACGCGGGCGCTCGGGCCCAGATCGGCCGGGGCGGGCCTGAGATGGGCTTCAGCGGGCCCTGCGGGAGGAGGAGGGAAGGCAGGGGCGATGTGGCAGCTTAGGAGTGGTGGAGGGCGGCGCTCAGGTGGCGGCTGACCAACCAGGGCGCGCCAAGTGGCGATGGAGGGGTGGCCGGTGCCGGAAATTGAGGTGGGAGGCGGCGGCTGTGGGTTGGGGCGTGGATTTCGAGGAAGATGCGCCGGCTGGAGGTGGGAGGAGGCTTGGAGGGGTAGGTTTAGGGGCTAGGGATGCCCAAAATGGCAAGGGTGGCTTCTTAAATAGGGGTAGATGGGCTGTAGATGACATGGCACTAGCTTAGAGCCAGCAGCTGGCTATATTATTAACCATGCTCTTAGGGGTTTCTTGTAAGGAACAATGTACGTACTACTAGTGACAAAAGGCGATTCTGGTTGTGTTGTACTCCAACGAGTACTACTAGTGGTCGCGGGAGTGTATACCTCGTTTTGTGGGTTCGATCCCGGCCGAACGCACATCGGCCTTTTTAAAAAAAAATAGTACTACTACACTTCGCTGCGAGCCAATATTTTACACGGGTAGTTTGAGTTTTGAAGTCAAACGGACGTGCGGCCCCACAATTTGGGTGCACTGGACAGCCTAGCCACGTGAATGGGTTTTCCTTCCCAGCATCCTGTGGCTCGCGTGCTCGCCCTAGCCGCACCTCGCTTGCAGCTTCCAGCTAGTAGCATATTTAAACTAGCGCCTCCCAATTAAGCCCGAGGAGCCAGAAAAGCCTGGCGGGGCATTGGGAATTGTGCAATATGGCTCTGTACGTAAAGTGCTCTACTACTACTCTGTAGCTTGTGGCGTTGCATGCATGGACTTCACTCCATTATCGGCTCTACTATAAAAGAAATTCCTCTTGCCGTTTTTTTTGAAACGGAGGCAGAAGCTTTGCTTCATCTCATTCATAAAGAAGGAACTACTAACAAAGTTCGACAAGATCCATTACACCTCTACAAATGGAAGCGAAAAGCCTAGTCTCGCTGTATCAAATAACTCAAATGTTCTGCCCCCGTAGTAACCGTCGCTGATAAACAGGCTGCTAGTGTGTGCGTGAGAGGAGCGGCTGAGTAGGCCAGCTACGTGAGAGGAGTGGCTGAATAGAGCACCGAGAGTACCCACTAGGCCACTACGCAGGTGTACTTCCCCTGCATTGATAGTACAGCGATGGTTCTAGAGAACAGTAGTACCCTCCACTTCCAACTGTAGCTCCTTGGCCCTGAGATTCAAGAGTTCAAAACTGGTGCACTATACTATACTAGACTAGACTAGAAGTACAGTACATCGCACTACTAGTTGAGAAAAGTAGTACTAGTACTGCTACAATACAATTACGTACTCCTCCGTCACATAATGTAAGACGTTTTTTGACACTAGTTGGTGTGTACAAAAAATGGCAAAAACATACCCAAAATTTCTTAATCCACGCCAAAAACTACTACCTAGTGCCAAAAATTTCTTACTAGTGCTATTATTTACAGTATAATGCAATCCCATAACGTTCCATATTCCCTTTCTTTCAAAAAAATCACTTCTGGAGAGAAGGTTGCTATCTCCACGCGAGCTTCTCATAGGCCAGCGCCACCGCATGCAGCCATGTGAGAGAGAGGGAGACATCCATGCAGCATGCAGAGAGAGGAGAACGCGGGCGGATAGCCAATGGGCTGCATGGGGCATTTATAGCTGCTAACTCCTCCCATCCATGCGCCAGGGGTATTTCCGTCCAGAAAGCATGCAGCGAGCCCCTGCCTTGGTATCCGGGTCTGCTCTTATGCGCAGAGTAAAAAGAATCAGAGGGAGTACTAGTAGTAAATAATAGCCTCACCCCTTCGCTGAGGAACTATCTACAGTTGGAAGGGACGAGGCCCTGCGGTTACTACGCTCTTATCTCCTCCTCGCCAGTTCCCCTCCCCCCGAAGAGAAGGCAGTTCGTCGCTGCTCCCATGGATTCACCCGGCGGTTCTCCTCCTCGTCAGGGCTGGGAGACCTTCGACGACGATCCTGTGGGAGAAATCGCACACCGCTCCGACGTCCTCACCGCCGCAAGACTCGGTGCTTCCTGCACCAACTTTTTCAAGATGCTGCTTAAACAGGCCATGCTTGTTGGTCTTCCATGCATCCTCGAGGAGAAGGTTCTTCTATGGGACAATCCTTCGAACAGTCCACTGCTCCCTGGCCATGGTTGCATGTTGACTCCGCTAGAGTTGCCGACGTTGAGAGGTAGTCGGATTTTGTCCAATGAGCAGGTCAGTAATGGAGTTTGATCATGTAGTACATAGTTATTCCATTTCCATCCCGTAATTTCTCCGCTGCCCACCGTCTTATATATAGGTCTGGGTCGGTGCCAACAAAGATTGGCTTGCATACCTTTGGACGGATACCACCATCATTTTGCACAACATCCACAGCAGTGCGGCTGTTCCGGTAGACCCCTTCTCCATCATTGGGATCGGCCTTCCAGACTGGCTGGGCAAGAATACGTATGATGATGCCTACATGAGATTGAAGAAGATAGCAATTGCAGACCCGCCGACAAAGCGACGCGGCTACGACAATTACTATCTCATCGCGGTGTTCGACATAAGGATTGCCATCAATGCAGGAGGCAGTAACGGTAGAGGCTGGCGCATGTTGGCGGCGGTAGATTTGTACCCCTACACGTTCGAAGACGCCGTGCGCCATCTAGGCTGCATCTTCGCGGTGACAAGCCAGGGGACTTGTTTCATCTGGTTGACATCCTACGGTATGGGAGATTACAAACGGAATGCACAAACCATCATTTGCATCCCTAACGGTACTCCATTATTTTGCAGGGACCAGTCATCCCCCGATCAAAATAAGATCGCCGATCCTGGATGTGCATTTGCATCCGCGATTCGGTCTAACCTGGAACCTTGTAGCTGACTTTGGCATATTGGGATCAACTATCTTAGCAGTCGTTACCCATGGTACCACTGATGTGTAACATGGTCACATAATCTACCATGATCGGACCGTCACCATCTACCCAGGTATTCCATTTTTAACCCTCTCTCCTTCTCTTTCATTGTTGTACTAGTAGTATACTTTGTAGTACTAGTAGGAGTACTTTTTACCTTGGAGGACGCGTATAGCTAGCTAGGCCCTTGAAGACTTGAACCCACTAGCTGCCACCATTTTTGTTTTTCCATGTCTTACTATCTCATCCATGTAGCCAAGAGTGGCTATATATAATAAGGCGGTTATTTTACTTCCTCAATACCGGAGTAGTACTATTTGCTGCACAGTATTACTGACCGCCACATTTGAGCACAACATTATTATGCATGAACCTTGACTATGTACGTCACCATGTGTCCAGGTCTGGGATGCCGCGTGTACCAGATGAACGGCGCCGAGTTCGACCCCCGTGATGCTACGTGGGTGCCGAGGAACACTCTTGGAGAGTACTCGCTTTTCATCGGGGACAACTACACCATTGTGAAGCGGATGCCACCTTCCGTGCATGGCACATAAGGCCTGCCGTTCATGAAGCATGGTTGTGTCTTTAGTGCGCACCGCCGGATGAACGACATGCTGGGACACGCTATCCCTGATTTATGCCGCTTCAGCTTGAATGAGTCTCCATCGTGTGGAACCAGACTAGAAAGCTGCGACAATGATTCCCGTTGCCCACCGCTATGGATCGTGACATCCATGAAGAACACCTAGGACTGGAACCTGGAGGAGGACATGTAGCCCATCTATAACGTGTATGTGGAGTACGGTAATTGTGGACGGTAGCGCTGTGAATATATGTAGACTAGTCGTGCACAAATTTATCACATGAGTTGGAGATGAACTTGTGTGGCATACTGACATTTGTCCTTTAGAATTTATTACTAGTAAATGTGTTATGTGTACGTGCAACTTGTGTGGTTGTTGCACGGGCTCCAACACGCTTTTTGAGAAAAAAAGGTGGCACAACTTTGGATATACGTGACGTGGCGGCATCATACAGTAGCATCGTTCGCTATAGTTGTACTAGTACACTCCTACTAGGACGACAACTCCTATAAAACCTTGCGCTTGGCTCTTTGCCTCTTCGGGAGGTTCAACAGTTCGTACTCGTGTGAACCTTGCACTTGGCTCTTCACCTCTTCGGAAGGTCCAACAATGATGATACTACAGTACAATATGCTTCTGGCAATCTGATACCGATTGAACTGCTGCACGTCCACCGTGAGGGCGAGGGCGAGGGAGAGGGAGAGGGCGCTGTAGTCAAAACCCTCTCCTCGTCCTGCGAACCACCGCGCGTGTGGGCGAGGGAGAGGTGTAGTAAGCAAGCTTCTCCTCGTTCGGCGAGTTGACGGGACACATCAAAGCAGTACTAGTACTAGTAGTAGTAGTCCATACTGCATCCTTTCCGATTAATATGGCTTAATTTGAAACGAGAAAAATACACTGGCGGTCAACGTGTGTAACAATACGCTCTTTACGGTCACTATATATAGTTTTGCGGCGATTATGCGATCACTAGCTCATCGTAGAGCACCGTATTGAACCCTACTGACCGTCCACATAGTCGACGTGGCACTTTGTTGACTGGTTAAATTGTCACCTGGTTTCTGGGTCCCACCTGTTAGTTGGTAGAGCAAAGAAATCAGTTAAACAAAACTTTACGCAGGCGCGACACGAGTCCAACCCTTGCGCGCGAACCGCCCTGGCTGTGTATGTGAGTGCATGCACGTGTCCTCCCTCGGTCTTCCAACAAAGAGTGTACTACATGATGTACATCTACACGTCCAATGTGTTTAGCCTTTAATCTAAATCGATATTGATTGACTAATGCACCAACTTGTGCTGTAGGTATAGGCTACATGTCTATCCTTAATTACAGCATGCAACGTCCTTCATTTAATCTTCTTATCTCAATGGTCGCATGCACACATAAGTCTGCTACTTTTGGGCGTTAATTATGCCCTGGTCAATGTGTAAATATCTAAATGTACAGTCTTTCAGTGACGTAGGGAGTAGGTTGAGCACTTGAGCGTGAGCGTGTGTGTTGCGTCGTGTGCTGTGTGCCGCATGGGTGCGTGAGTGTTGCGTGCATCCATGTGTACGTGTGAGTGTTGCATGTTGCATGCATGCATGCATGGGGCTTACTCCCTCCCATTGACATGTCCATTTGGCTATAGATTTCAACAAGTGACTAGGTACGGAGAAAAATGAGTGAAGTGAGCGTAGAGGCATAGGGATACTGTAGAAAGGAAGTCCTCGCGATCCATTTATTCCCCATCTCGGTCAGAGAGAACTATTCAACTAGTCGTCACAGTGAAGTGACAATACACACTGCAGCAGATGGGACACGTAATTAATAAGCTGAACCAGCGTGTTGGTGTTACTAAATCAGTCGGTTATGTTTGGTAGTCTCAAGTCACTGAAAGCATGCACAGCCCACATATCTTATTGGTTGATATGCCACAAAACAAAAAACAAGAAGGGAGTTAATGTACAGTGCCTAAGTGTTTTGGGATTATTTGGTTTTCGTAAGGTGACTTACACACCTAGACGGAGGGAGTAGTAGAATTGAGATTGAATGCACTTTCTTCCCCGTCTTCCACTCTTCTTCCTCCTCTCTTCTTCTTCCTCCTCTCTTCCCCATCGTCGGCCGCACACCATTTACCCCCGCTCACTGCTCACCCGCCCGCGCCATCTTTCTTGGTAGCTTGCGCGTACCATATCCCCCCGCTCACTGCTCGGCCACACGAGGAGAAGCTTCTTCGCTCGCCCGCCCGAATCCACTTCCCCGCTAGCTCGCAGGCACCGAAAACCCCAATGGCAGAACTGACTGACACGCAGAGCCACGATTGGAATTCCCTCCCCGATGTTCTCTTGGAGCAGATCTATAGTCGTATGGACCTACTCAGCACCGTCCGTCTGGCCGCATGCTCGGTGTCTTTGTACCATCTACTCGCCTGCAACCGGCCGGCTCTTTTCAAGACACCCTGCTTGCTGATGCTCGATCCTCGTAGGTGGCCCAGACACCGACTTGACGATTCTTACGGAGGTTGCCGTGGTGCCCCTCGACATGCTACCACTACTCGTCCACCTGTCCTTCATGCATGGCCACTACTGGGCGGGCATGAAATCCAACCGGATCGTCCTAATCCACCACACCGGTAGTCCGTGGCCTCTCGTGGATATCTACACCCAGCGAGAGATCACCCTTCCATCGTTGGATACCGCCACCATCGAGCCTCGCGGCCCGCCGGACACTCCTGCCTACTACGCACGAGACGCGTCAAGCTTTTGGCTCGACCTCTGTTTGCAGAAAGTTGTAATCTGCGAAGTGCCCACACCATCAGAAGACTACATGGATTACAAGCTCGTTGCCTTGTTCAACAAGGGATTAGTCTATCTGGAATCCGGTCGCCATACATGGTTATGGCTCATCATCAATCCTGTTGAGGAAACATTTCTGTCTGATGCTATAGTGCACGATGGCATCGTTTATGCGGTCGACGCACAGATTGGCTACCTATATTGGTGGAATCTATCGCCGTGTAATTGTTCTATCTCATCTCATCTTTACCTTATGAATATGACTGCCTATTCATTTGTTACAAATTTAGAATGCATAGCATGTCTATAACCACATCATTGCTATATGTTCCTCTCATTTCCTAGATTTTTATGACCACACATGTTATTGTTAGAGTTGATATGAGAACAATTGGCATCTAATGATTGTTAGAATACATATTATGAGCATAACATCATGATTGTTATATGTTACTCTTGTTTACAAGATTTTTATAACAACGCATGTTATTGCTTAGAGTTGATATGAGAACAGTAGTAGTAAGTGCTATGGTAGAATATGAGTAGGCGCTGTCATAGCTGTTTTCCTCTCATTGTTACATGATGTTTGAACCATGACATATTGCTAGAATATGAAAGCCATTGGCTTATTTTTTTAACTTGGGGTATGATTATGACCACGGCATTGCAATTCTCTGTCTATGATATGTGTCACTGTTATAATAATCTTAATTCCACACATACTCTGAACATGATTGTTTATTTTTGTCCTTTTGGTCTCCAATTTGAATTGTTGCAGCAGACGCAAATGCGCTGGCCTTCATGATTCCAGGACCTGGAATCATACCAGCCGATGGGTGGTGGTTTATCGCTCGTTCAGCTGACAGCGGTCATTTGATGCTCATTCGCACGTACCAAATTGACCAAACCATTACATCAAACCACATGCAGTACAATGCGTGGGGCGTTCGTGACATTGATGGCTATGGCTGCTTCGTGTTCGAGAAAGATCCCAGCTCGTTGGGCCAGGCGTATTCAACTGGAGGCGGGTTTACAGCCTCGGCAACCACTCCTTGTTCCTCGGGCTCAATTATCCGATCATCCAACCAATCATCGATCATATCACCGGCGATGATTACTGTGCTATGCAACTTCCATTCGCGAGGGGGGCTGTGTTTACACATCATACCATGGGTTTCATGAATCACCATATCCAGAGATTCGTCGACACAGCTTGTTGCCAGATAATCTTCAGTGTGTGAAAGGCATCAAGCTTCCATGCGATGGATGGCTTTTGCAAACCCGACATGCGGCGATGTGGTTCATGCCAACAGCAAATATGCACAACTTGATTCGTGCTGATATCTAGACTGAGCCATGTATTCTGCTGCTGTAGCACGACCCTCTTTTGTTGGATATTATGTACTGTTGTTAGTTTGAAGCACTCCTCTGGTTTGAAGGATAGATACCTTCCTGGGATCAAGTGCATCCTAACTCACCTGCGTAGGATGTACTGATAATGATGATGGAGATGCTGTGCAGAAGCCATATATATATATATCAGTTAGGCTTCAAGTGCGTACTTGTTAGTTAAACCTATGTATAAATTGTGACACTAAATACGACTAGTAAGTAGTACAGTAGCAATACTAGTATACGTCGGTCAAATTATTCATCATGTCCACACATTGAATTGACGTGACAACACGCTGCGCATGAGGTGACACAAGAATCCCGGCGACGTGTTCGGGTATTCTGGACTTCAGATTTGGAGTACCACTTATCTGTCGAAATCTTTCATCATTCACTTAAAACAGTCGATTGATCATACATTGAGTACCATATAACTGGAATTACCGATGCAAGTCGAAGAAGGATGGGCCCGTGCTGCCGGCTGGTGTCAAGTTCGATCCCACGGATCAAGAGCTGATCGAGCACCTTGAGGCCAAAGTGAGTGCTGACAGTGCGAGATTTCAGTCCCTCATCGATTTGTTCATACCAACCATCGACAGCGAGCACGACATATGTTACACCCAACCTGAGAAACTTCCAGGTAAGACACCGATCGGCCGTCTACTTGCACAAACATATTCCTTTGTTTATAGCTCTATTTTTCTTTTTAGACGCAGACCTAGTGAAGCAATTACAATTTGACATTAATAAAAAGTGAAACAAGTTACTGCAACATGCCAAAGATGTTATGAAAATGCCAACTAGGTACACTAAAACCTGTATTCCACAATACTGCAGGTATCACACTGAGTGGCCTAAGGAAACATTTCTTCCAGCGCAATTCCAGGGCGTTCAAAAGGGGCGCATGGACGCGTCGCAAGATACAATCGGAGTGCGGCATGCACGCGATGTGGCACAAGACCGGCAATACCTTGCTCGTGATGGTCAACGGCCGGCAGATGGGCAGCAAAAAGGTTCTGGTGCTGCAGACCAACAAGAACTACGACCAGCAGAGGACCAACTGGGTGATGCACCAGTACCACCTCGGGGACCTGGAGCAAGAGAAGGAGCAGGAGCTGGTCCTCTGCAAGATTTTCTACCAGACGAACACTAGAGCTAGGAGTAAAAAGATTATAAGTTAGTTTGGTATTGGTAGTTGTACTACCTTGTCGTCCGCAAGTTGGTATTGTTGTTAACGATCTTTTGGTATGAACTTGCATTTGCTTCCAACCATCATGCCGAGGGTCGACGTGGATATAAAGCTGAATCATTTGTTTCAAAACGAATTTTCAGACACCTGATTTTTATTTGATGGGTAGCATAAGCACCCGCCGTTCGAATTCCCAGTTCTCCAATTTTTTCGAAACAAGTGCATGCACTTATTATCACGATAAAAAAATATCCGTGTTGCATCCCAGTTATCAGTCTGTACTTGTAGAATTCTCTCGTTTATTGAGCACATATATTGTTTTTTTTAGGTCAAGCAAGTTTCAACTGGGCTGTAGATTGCCCAGGGTTGTTTTGTTTTTAACAGGCCCAGCCCATGACGTCAACGGGGCACAAAGATCCAGCAGGTATCTACTGGCCTCTGGCCTGCCAACGTTAGTTATATTTTGTCTTACAACATCTGCAGGATGTTTTTTTACTGAATCAAACACACAGCCCAGTTCTATTTTCCTCTTGAAACGCATGTCCTACATCTGTTTTCTAATCTCTACCTATAGTTTTACTAGTTCATATACATGTATCATTATATTGAAAACACATAAAATTCCCTTTTCATATTTACATCCTTATTTTTGTTGTTTTTTCCCTCCCAGCGCTAATTTTTTTACCACTGGTTTTCCCTTAAACCAACTAAATTGTCCCACGTCTTATTTGCTTACAAAAACAAAACGATTTTTTTGGAAAATCAATAAGTTCTTAAAAAATGTTTATCATTTCGGGATTACAACAGTTTGGACTCTACCGAAATATGAAAAATAAGGTTGGACTTTTTGACCATTGTCCTGGGCAGAAAATGGGCTGTAATAAAATTACTTAAGAATTAGCAAATGGGCTGCAAATTATAAAAAATAGCAAATGGGCTTTATGTTGTCTGCCACAGATTTGGAGGCTGACTTGTGGGCCTACTAAGTTCATGCGTACACAAGGTTTCTCAAAAAGAAACTTATTCAACAATCAACTCTACCAGCGTCAGACCGTTAGATGTCAATCTAACGACAATCGTGCTTCTTCAGTCTCTGATCTTCCTGCCCCAGCCACCCAAACCAGCGCCGTCGGAACCGCCCGCTCCCGCCTCCCGTGGCCGGCAATGCTGCTGGGAGGGCCTCACGACCCCATCATACTCGCATCCCTGGCCTGTCTATCCCTCTACTCAGCCTCACCTCCTATTATTTTCCGGCGACGGCAGCCGAACCAGTCAACCCTCGTACTCTCCACCGCATGGGCAGCCATTGCCGTGTCTTCCTCGGCTCCATGTCGTTCCCTTTGTAGGCCTCGCCGTCGTCCACCGCCCTGGTGCTCTCGGCGCAGCGTGGTCAACGATGTCCATCCAACAGCCGTAGTGCTTCTTCAACCTCTGGTCTTCTTGCCCCAGCCGCCAAAAGCAGCGCTAGTCGTGCCGCATCCTCCTGACTCCCGTGGCCGGCTGTGTTGCCGCGGAGGCCTCACCGTCCCCATACTACTCCCACCGCTGGCCAGGCCATCCCTCCACTCACCCACTCCCCCTGTTATTCTGCGGTGACGGCAGCCTCACACCACAGCTGAACCAGCGAACCCTCGTACTCCTCTCCGCGTGGGCATCCACTGCCGCGTCTTCCCCGGCTCCGCGTCGTCCCCTTCCTAGGCCTCACCGTCGTCCACCGTCGTGGTGCTCTCGGCGCGGCGTGGTCAATGTGGTAAACGACCGACCTCCATCGGAGGAGTACTGTACGTGGAGAGGCTGACAGCTGGGTCCACGGCAGCCGCAAGGAAGTGCCTCATTACGCGCAAAATAATTATTCCTCGACCTAACAGCAGGGACCCACCGGACGAGCCACCAGTATTTCGCAAAAAAAACGTTTCCCCCCTGACTGCTGGGACCCACCGGATGGGCCACTGTATTTCGCGAAAAAAGGTTTGCCCCTGACTGCTGGGACCCACCGGACGGACCATAGTATTTTGTGAAAAAACGTTCCCCCCACTGTCAGCTCGGACCTACCGGAAGTTCCTCCTTATTACGCACAGAAAAATGAATACCCCCTGCTAGCTGGGACCCAACCTGGTGGGATGCTGACTTGTGGGCCTACTACGTTGAAGAGGATGGAGGGCTTTGTCAACTTAGTCAATATGAGCCATTCTAGCTCCAGTGACCGTATGATGTCCATCCAACGTTCGTAGTGCTTCTTCAACCTCTGGTCTTCTTGCTCCAGCCGCCCAAAGCTGCGCCGGTCGTGCCGCGTGCTCCTGCCTCTCGTGGCCGGCTGTGATGCCGCGGAGGCGTCACCGCCCCCTACTACTCCCACCGCTGGCCCATGCTATCCCTCTACTCACCCACACCCCCTGTTATTCTGCGGCGATGGCAGCCTCACGCGGTAGCCGAACCAGTGAACCCTCGTACTCCTCTCCGCATGGGCATCCACTGCCGCGTCTTCCCCGGCTCCGTGTCGTCCCCTTCCTAGGCCTCGCCGTCGTCCACCGCCTTGGTGCTCTCAGCGCGGCGTGGTCAATGTGGTCAATGACCGACTTCCATCGGAAGAGTACTGTACGTGGAGAGGCTGACAGCTGGGTCCACGGCCACAGCCTAGTTTTTTTGTGATTTGCCAAGTAAGTCGCTTTGTCAGGCCTGTTGGGCTGCAAATCTTTCAAGACAAGGAGAGCTTCATTCGGCTGGTCGAGAAAATGGCCCATCAGTAATGAGAAATGGGCTGTACATTTTTAAAACACATCAAACCGACAATTAGTTTAAAATATATTTTTTTTCATTTCGAGATTTTAAATTACATTAATTTTTATGCGTGGAGAATTTTTTGGATTTTGTATTGATATACATTTATTTTTAAAATCAGTTTTAATGTGAGTCGAAATTTTGGGATTAAAAACAGTTCGGACCGCACCGAAATATGCAAAATTTCGTTAATTTTTTAACCGTGGCCACAATATGGGCTGTAATGCTAACAAAAAGAATATGGGCTCCAAAAAAACCTTAATAATTAGCAAATGGGCTGTAAATTATTAGAAATAATGGCAGATGGGCTGTATGCTATTTTCCACGGATTTGAGGCTTTCCTAAAAAAAGGTTGACGCACAAGCACTGACTGTTGGATGTCCATCTAACGGCCGTCGTGCTTCTTCAATATCTGCTCTTCCTGCTCCAGCCACTCAAACAAGCGCCGGCGGGACTGCCTGCTCCCTCCTCCTTGCGGCCGGCTGTGCTGCCGCGCAGGCCTCACCGCCCGACCGTACTCCCATCGTTGGCCTAGCCATCCCTCTACTCACCCACACCTGCTGTTATTCTCCGGCGATGGCAGACGAACCAGTAAACCCTCATACAGTCGTACTCCCCTCCGCGTGGGAAACAACTGCCGAGTCTTCCCTGCCTCCGTGTCGTCCCCTTCCTAGGCCTCGCCGTCGTCCACCGCCCTGGTGCTCTCGGTGCGGCATGGTCAACGATCGACATGCATCTGAAGTGGACTGTACGTGGAGAGGCCGACAGCTGGGTCCACGGCCGCACGCTAGGAAATGCCTCCTTATTACGCGCAAAATAATGATTCCTCCCCTGACATCTGGGACCCACCGAAAGGGCCTCTGTATTTCGCGAAAAAAACGTTACCGCCTCTGACAGCTCGGACCCACCAGCTATATCTTCGCACGCAAGGAAGTGCCTCCTTATTACGCTCCAAAAAATGAATACCCCCTGCTAGCTGCGACCCACCTTGGTGGGAGGCTGACTTGTGGGCCTACTAAGTTGACGGGGACGGAGGGCTTTGTCAACTTAGTCAATATGCACGATTCTAGCTCCAGTGACCGTACGATATCCATCCAACGACCGTAGTGCTTCTTCAACCTCTAGTCTTCTTGCTCCATCCGCCCAAACCAGCGCCGGTCGTGCCTCGTGCTCCTGCCTCCCGTGGCCGGCTACGATGCGGCGGAGGCCTCACCGCCCCCTACTACTCCCACCGCTGGCCAGGCTATCCCTCTACTCACCCACACCCCCTGTTATTCTGCGGCGACGGCAGCCTCACACCGCAGCGAACCAGTGAACCCTCGTACTCCTCTATGCGTGGGCATCCATTGCCGCGTCTTCCCCGGCTCCGCGTCGTCCCCTTCCTAGGCCTCGCCGTCGTCCACCGCCCTGGTGCTCTCGTCCGCGGCGTGGTCAACGTGGTCAAGGAATGGCTTCCATCGGACGTGGACTATACGTGGAGAGGCTGACAGCTGGGTCCACGACCGCAGCAAGGAAGTGCCTCCTTATTACGTGCAAAATAATTATTCCTCCACCTGACAGCGGGACCCACCGTACGGGCCATCGTATTTCGTGAAAAAAACATTTCCCCCTGACTGCTGGGACCCACCAGCTACATCTTCGCACGCAAGGAAGTGCGTCCGGGCAAAAAAAAATGATTCGCCCCCTGACTGCTGGGACCCACCAGCTACATCTTCGCAGGCAAGGAAGTTCCTAACAGTCGGGACCCACCTGGTCGAAGCGTACGTAGCGTTGTCATTCTGGTCGCGAATGTGTACATACATACTGGTCGATGTAGAGGCGCGCACGTGTCATAGTAGAGGCGCGCATGTGTCGTAGTAGAGGCACACACGTAGCATTTACACGTACGTACAGCGGCCAGGTTGCAAGAAAGAAAATACGGCCACGTATGTGTACATACGGGCAGGGTCTCAAACGCCTACTCGCGCATACATATGGCCAGGGCTCGTGTACATGGCTGGGTCAGAACGGAGAAACAGCGTCGTCGTCGTGTTCATGGGGAGGCAACAGAATGCGTCGTGTTCATGGGGAGGCAACGGAATGCGTCGTGTTCATCGGGAGGGCTTGGACGGAACAGGCGATGGAAACGAGGCCTGGCATACCGCAGAACGGGGGAAACGGCCTTGTGTTCGACCGGCCACGTTCGAAACAAGATCCTGTTCATCGGGAGGGGTCTGGCATACCGCAAAATGGAGGAAACGGACCTCCTATGGTCGAAACGGGGGTCCTGTTGATCGGGAGGGGTGTGGCGTACCGCAAAACGGACGAAACGGACTTGTGTTGGAGCGCTACGGTCGAAACGGGGGTCCTGTTCATCGGGAGGGGTGTGGCATACTGCAAAACGGGACTCCACGGGATACTGTTCATCTCCACCGTCGACCCCCTCCAGCCTCCACGAGCTACTGTTCATCCACCGTCAACGTCCTCCAGCCTCCACCTACGACTGTTCATCCACGGGCTCCTGTTCATCCAGCCTCCACTGCGTGCTACTCCACTGGCTACTGTTCAACCACCCCTCCACCGTCTACTGTTCATCCAGCCCTCCACACCACAGGGTCCTGTTCAACCACCCCTCCACGGGCACCCCTCCACACCACGGGGTCTTGTTCAACCACCCCTCCATCGTCTACTGTTCATCCAGCCCTCCACACCACTAGGTCATGTTCATCCACCCCTCCACGGGCACCCCTCCACCGTCTACTGTTCATCCAGCCCTCCACCACACCACGGGTTCTTGTTCATCCAGAGGCAACGCCACCACTCACTGTTCATCCAAACACCCCTGCAACGCTCACTGTTCATCCCATCGATAGGATTCAGTTAGCAGTAGTAGCGAAGGAATCGCTCGATCGGGTTCAGTTAACAGCCATCGATCGATCGCTCGGGTTCAGTAACGCGTAGCCTGCAGTGCAATCGCTCGGGTTCAGTTAGAGCCCAACGCCTCTCTCGGGTTCAGTTAGAGCCAACGCCTCGCACACACGCGCGTACGTGTATGAGAGAAACGCGCATCGCTCGGCCCCCGACCTCCCACCGTAACTGGGAACTCCCCGAAATTTTCCTCCCCCTCGCTTCTACCACGGTTTTTTCCGTCATGGACGGCCCAAAGAATGTCATGCAGTTGCGTCTCCGGCCCGCCCAGGACGAAAAGCCCATTTTCTGTCATGATTTTTTGTCATAGAAGTAGGAGCCCACCACATCTATGATGATACCGGGTTTTGTCACAATTATCGTCATAGAAGTGTCATATGTATGACAGAAAAAAAATTCGTTCGGCCCAAAATGTCACGGATGTGTCTTTTTTTTGTAGTGTATGGCCTCTTTTTTCTCTCTCTTTTTTTCAGTCCGGAGTCTCATCCGACTTGTGGGGGAATCATAGTCTCCATCATCCTTTCCTCACTTGGGACAATGCTCTAATAATGATGATCATCACACTTTTATTTACTTACAACTCAACAATTACAACTCAATACTTAGAACAAAATATGACTCTATGTGAATGCCTCCGGCGGTGTACCGGGATATGCAATGAATCAAGAGTGACATGTATGAAGGAATTATGAACGGTGGCTTTGCCACAAATACGATGTCAACTACATGATCATGCAAAGCAATATGACAATGATGGAGCGTGTCATAATAATCGGAATGGTGGTAAGTTGCATGGCAATATATCTCGGAATGGCTATGGAAATAACATGATAGGTAGGTATGGTGGCTGTTTTGAGGAAGGTATTTGGTGGGTGTATGATACCGGCGAAAAGTGCGCGGTATTAGAGAGGCTAGCAATGGTGGAAGGAAGAAAAGTGTGTATGATCCATGGACTCAACATTAGTCATAAAGAACTCATATACTTATTGCAAAAATCTACAAGTTATCAAAGAAAAGTATTACGCGCATGCTCCTAGGGGGATAGATTGGTAGGAAAAGACCATCGCTCGTCCCCGACCGCCACTCATAAGGAAGACAATCAATAAATAAATCATGCTCTGACTTCATCACATAACGGTTCACCATACGTGCATGCTACAGGAATCACAAACTTCAGCACAAGCATTTCTCAAATTCACAACTACTCAACTAGCACAACTCTAATATCACCATCTCCATATCTCAAAACAATTATCAAGTTTCAAACTTCTCTTAGTATTCAACACACTCATAGGAAAGTTTTACTAATCTTGTATACCTAGCATATTAGGATTATTTAAGCAAATTACCATGCTATTTAAGACTCTCAAAATAATCTAAGTGAAGCATGATAGATCAATAGTTTCTATAAAACAAATCCACCGACGTGCTCTAAAAGATATAAGTGAAGCACTAGAGCAAAAACTATATAACTCAAAAGATATAAGTGAAGCACATAGAGTATTCTAATAATTTTCGAATCATGTGTGTCTCTCTCAAAAGGTGTGTACAGCAAAGATGATTGTCGTAAACTAAAAAAATAAAGACTCAAATAATACAAGACACTCCAAGCAAAACACATATCATGTGGTGAATAAAAATATAGCTCCAAGTAATGTTACCGATAGAAGTAGACGAAAGAGGGGATGCCTTCCGGGGCATCCCCAAAATTTGGCTTTTAGGTGTCCTTAGATTATCTTGGGGGTGCCATGGGAATCCCCAAGCTTAGGCTCTTGCCACTCCTTGGTCCATAATCCATCAAATCTTTACCCAAAACTTGAAAACTTCACAACACAAAACTTAAAGTAGAAAATCTCGTGAGCTCCGTTAGCGAAAGAAAACAAAAGACCACTTCAAGGTACTGTAATGAAATCATTATATATTTATATTGGTGTTAAACCTACTGTATTCCAACTTCTCTATGGTTTATAAACTATTTTACTAGCCATAGATTCATCAAAATAAGCAAACAACACACGAAAAACAGAATCTGTCAAAAAACAGAACAGTCTGCAGTAATCTGTATCTAGCGCAAGATATGGAACTAAAAAATTCTAAAAAAAATATCTGGACGTGAGGAATTTATATATTAATCATTTTCAAAAATAATTAACTAAATAGCACTTTTCAAATAAAAATGGCAGCAGTTCTTGTGAGCGCTAAAGTTTCTGTTTTTTACAGCAAGATTAACAAGACTTTCCCCAAGTCTTCCCAACGGTTTTACTTGGCACAAACACTAATTAAACACAAAAAACACAACCAAAATATAGGCTAGATAAATTATTTATTACTAAACAGGAGAAAAAATCAAGGAATAAAAAATAAAATTGGGTTGCCTCCCAACAAGCGCTATCGTTTAACGCCCCTAGCTAGGCATAAAAAGCAAGGATAGATCTAGGTGTTGCCATCTTTGGTAGGTAATTCTTCAATGAGACATATACCATCCTTAGGAGTTTCTTTCTTTTTATTTATTATCAAAATTTTAGGCACAAGATCGAAAAATTCATTTGTAACAAATGGTTCCTTAATGATAGCAAAAAGATTGGGATGAATACTTATAGATTTGAGTTCCGCAGTTTCCTTACTAGAGGATTCACCCTTATTTTTAGGAACATACATAATCTTGGAAATTTTAGTAGGAGGACTTGGAGTATTCTTTACGGAAGAAAAAGTAGTTCCCAAGTTGGTAATAATACCCTCAAGTTTATCGATTCTAGTGGAATCCTGATTTATTTTCTCATTAACTATAGGTCCTTTTCTTTAATATTTTTCAAAGTGACTCCTACTTTAGATCCATATTGAGTGATTCGGTTGTGTATCTTTTTATCCAAATTTTCAATTAACTCTACAGTAGCAACCTTATTTTCAATAATTTCAAGTCTTTGCATTACATTCTCCAAAGTTAACATAGTTCCATTAACCAAAAGAGGTGGTGAGCCAAACAAATCTATCATAGCATTATAAGAATCAAAAGTATGGTACCCAAGAAGTTCCCTCCGGTAATGTTATCATGGATATATCTGTACCAAGGAGTAGCGCCTACAAAAAAATTGCGAAGAAGAACGGAAGTGGATTGCTTCCTGGTAGATCTATTTTCAGCATTGCAAATTCTATACCAAGCGTATTTTAGATTTTCTCCCTCCCTTTTCTTAAAATTTAGAACTTCATTCTCGGGAGACAACGGAGAAGAAAAGGGACTAGCCACAACGACAAGCAAATGGAAAAGAGGCGAACGGAAAAGAGAGGGAGGATAGAGAGAGAGAGGGCGAATAAAACGGCATGGGTGAAGTGGGGGAGAGGAAAACGAGAGGCAAATGGCAAATAATGTAATGCGGGAGATAAGGGTTTGTGATGGGTACTTGGTATGTTGACTTTTGCGTAGACCTCCCCGACAACGGCGCCAGAAATCCTTCTTGCTACCTCTTGAGCACTGCGTTGGTTTTCCCTTGAAGAGGAAATGGTGATGTAGCAAAGTAGGGTAAGTATTTCCCTCAGTTTTTGAGAACCAAGGTATCAATCCAGTAGGAGGGTATGCGCGAGTCCCTCGCACCTACACAAAACAAATAAATCCTCGCAACCAACGCGATAAGGGGTTGTCAATCCCTACACGGTCACTTACGAGAGTGAGATCTGATAGATATGATAAGATAATATTTTTGGTATTTTTATGATAAAGATGCAAAGTAAAATAAAAGCAAAGAAAAAAAGCAAAGGAAATAACTAAGTGTTGGAAGATTAATATGATGAAGATAGACCCGGAGGCCATAGGTTCCACTAGTGGCTTCTCTCAAGAGCATAAGTATTTTATGGTGGGTGAACAAATTACTGTTGAGCAATTGACAGAATTGAGCATAGTTATGAGAATATCTAGGTATGATCATGTATATAGGCATCACGTCCGAGACAAGTAGACCGACTCCTGCCTACATCTACTACTATTACTCCACACATCGGCCGCTATCCAGCATGCATCTAGAGTATTAAGTTCATAAGAACAGAGTAACGCTTTAAGCTAGATGGCATGATGTAGAGGGATAAATTCATGCAATATGATAAAAACCCCATATTGTTATCCTCGATGTCAACAATACAATACGTGCCTTGTTGCCCCTACTGTCACTGGGAAAGGACACCGCAAGATTGAACCCAAAGCTAGGCACTTCTCCCATTGCAAGAAATATCAATCTAGTAGGCCATACCAAACTGATATTTCAAAGAGACTTGCAAAGATAACGAATCATACATAGAAGAATTCAGAGAAGATTCAAATATTGTTCATAGATAAACTTGATCATAAACCCACAATTCATCGGTCTCAAAAACACACCGCAAAAGAAGATTACATCGAATAGATCTCCATAAGGGAGGGGGAGAACTTTGTATTGAGATTCAAAAAGAGAAAATAAGCCATCTAGCTAATAACTATGGACCCGAAGGTCTGAGGTAAACTACTCACACTTCATCGGAGAGGCTATGGTGTTGATGTAGAAGCCCTCCGTGATCGATGCCCCCTCCGCTGGAGCTCCGGATCAGGCCCCAAGATGGGATCTCGTGGATACAGAAAGTTACGACGGTGGAATTAGGGTTTTGGCTCTGTATCTGATAGTTTGGGGGTACGTAGGTATATATAGGAGGAAGGAGTACGTCGGTGGAGCAACAGGGGGCCCACGAGGGTGGAGGGCGCGCCTGGGAGGGGGGGGGTAGGCGCGCCCCCTACCTCGTGGCTTCCCTGTTGGTTGCTTGATGTAGGGTCTAAGTCTCCTGGATCTTGTTCGTTCCGAAAATCATGTTCCTGAATGTTTCATTCCGTTTGATATTCCTTTTCTTCGAAACCCTAAAATAGGCAAAAAACAACAATTCTGGGCTGGGCCTCCGGTTAATAGGTTAGTCCCAAAAATAATATAAAAGTGAATAATAAAGCCCAATAATGTCCAAAACAGAAGATAATATAGCATGGAGAAATAAAAAATTATAGATACGTTGGAGACGTATCAAGTCGCAGACGGGGAGGAGTGGAAAACTTGACTGATTCGGGTGTGGGGTGGGCCTACACTCGGCAGAGAATAACAGGAGGTGCGGAGTGGAGGGATGGCCTGGCCGTCGGTGGGGTAGCGTTTCGTAGCGAGGTGCGCAAAACAACGCCACTGGAAGCCGGAGGCTGGAGCAGGCGGTCCCGGCAGCGCTGGGGGAATAAGACGAGAGATTGAAGAAGAATGACGGCCGTTGGATGTAAATCCAACGCCTTGCTTAGGCTTCGACCTACTGGCCCACATGTCAACCAGTCTATTTGTTTTTTTAGTCCATTTGGTGGGCTGGGTGAAACAATGATGTAGCATCTATATAGCCCGTTTATATACATGGTAGATTTTAAAGCCCATTTGCATTTTTCTCGAAATCCACAGACTTGCTGGGCTGGGTGAAAATATCATGTTGGGCTAGACGGAGAAATGTTATAAAAACATAAACACATGATTGCACGTCTATTACTGCATTGGTTAGTAAAATCTTTGCAAGCTTATGTACGCAATCACTAGGAGTTAACTTGCCAAGTTATATATAAACAATTATTATTATCATTTTGTAAGAACTTTCAATTTATGAAATAAAATATCATTTTAATTTGATGAGTTAATAGGACGTGGGGTATTATTATTTTTTAGGCTAGACGTGGGACAATTGAGTTGGTTGTAGGGAAAAGTACTGGGAGAAAACTCAGTTTACATTAAAAAAGAAAGTGGGAGAAAATTCAGATATAGGATTAATGAAAACAAAAAATAGAGGAAGTGGGCAGGTCTATAAAATGGCTGGACGAACGACAGGTTTAACGGAATCTTATGTTGTTTCTATTATATATATGTAATAAAATAAGATATAAATATAGGTTCAGTTTTGCATTCCTATAGAAAACATAGGTTCAGTTTTGCATTCTTATAGAAAAATAGAACTGAGTTGAGCGTTGTCTTGAGAAAACAAATATAACTTGGGCTACTAATGTTATAGACAAGCTAGGTTGGGAGGCCCAGAGGCCGCTTGATACCTGCTCGATCCAAAAAATGTTGAAACATGTCGTGGGCTGCCCATGTTAAACAACAAAACCTAGGCCATGGACCTGATGGACCCAGGACTGTCAGCCTCTCGATGAACAGTTGTCTCCCGATTCCTCTTGTTTTGCTAACCATGTTGGGAATGACAGGCAGCGCTGCGGCGAGAGCACCAAGGCGGAGGACGACGTCAAGACCTCTGACCGAACGAACCGGAGCGGGGGAAGACGCAGGCGGAGGGGAGTACGAGGGTCGACTTGTTCGGGTGCAGGGTGGGCCGGTGGAGCTGCCGCCGCTGGACAATGTGTGGGAGTAGAGGGATGGCCTGGCCAACGCCATAGGCTATGATGGCCAGCCGCTGTATAGGAAGAGGACGAAATTTTGAACAAAATAAAGAAATAAAAATGTATAGGTGGTTGGTCCCATATGTCTGTGTAGTAGACCTGCTGGGTCCACCTGAGAAGGGGAATATGTTGGGAGGAAGGACATTCAAAGCACGACAACCGAGTGAACTAGTTTTTTTTGAAACGGACGAGTGAACTAGTTACATACATAAGCAAATAGCCACTAAAAAAAGCAAACAGGTTAATGGGTTCTTAAAAGAAATATTTCGGACAAAATAGATAATTACGACACATAGGCTAATGCATGAAACACTCACATGATAAAGGTGCTTAAACAGATAAAGTACAACACTCAGACCTTCCTGGCACGCTTGATCATGACGCTGCTGCTATCTGTGTACCCGTCGGTTACGGGAAGCAGACACGCCCTCTTGTCCAAGATACACCTTGTCGGATTCAGGGTTCCGGCAAACCCTTGAGGTTCGAACTCTGGGGTGCGCACGAAGATCTCTCTCTTCCTAGCTTGCTCTCGCAATGATCTCAAGGCCTAGCTCGCCGAACCCAAGGAACAAGAGACACGAGGGTTTATACTGGTTTGGGCCACCGTTGTGGTGTAATACCCTATTCCAGTGTGGTGTGGTTGGTTGCCTCATGGGCTGAGGATGAGCTAGTACAGTTGATGAATAGCCTCCTGAGGAGAGGTGTTCTTGGGCTCGATGAGCTGGTGTGTCTGAGGATGGTCTGAATCATCCATGCTATGGTGGTGGCTAGCCCTATTCATAGAGGCCTAGGTCCTCTTCCCAAATGTTAGGCGGGAAGGGACCCCACAACGGCCAATTTTGAAGGGGGACAACTAGTACAAGTTATCCTCACAAAAGGTGGTCTTCGCTTGCCAAAAGCTCTTGTGGTGATGCAGCTGTGGGCTCCGCGGTGACCTCCGTCCTGCTGGTCTTGGTCTTGTTGCACCGATATGGAAACCTTTGCCTGATGCCTCGGGACTACTCGCCTGCGCATGCCTCTTTAGCACCAAAGAGGAAACTGGCACTCTGCGCCCGCCTGGCTTCGGTTGTCATGGCTCACGTCACGCAAACCTCGCGAGGTTCCCCCCGCCTTGATATCTCCGCTCCTTAAGAGCCAGTCCCAGCGAGGCTGCCCCTGAGGAGGTCATGTGTCGTCCGCCTCGCGAGGCTTGGCCCCTCGTGAGGGTCTTGGGTGGTTGCTGATGAAGATGGGCCGTACTGGGCCACAGGTAGAGCCATGCCACGGGCCGCAGGCAGGCAAGTCTGGGTACCCCCGGTCCCAGGACGCCGACAGTAGCCCCCGGGCCCAAGGCGCGCTCAGACTTGGCTTCCAGGCGAAGCCAAAGGGCAAGTGCGGAGCGCCGAGGGCCCCAACCTCCTGCGGCCTTGACTGGCGCGTGGCGATTGACAGGAGGTGGGCACCTTTGTTTCCCCACACTGCCTTGATATCCGCCTGGCTAGGAGGCCTATGTTGTCTACACAACCCCACTTTCATTGCTGGTAGCGCATTCCCCAACTCCTCCATCTTCCCGAAAGAAACGGTCTCCTCCTCCAACTCGGCCAGAATCCAATCCTTTCCACCGCCATGGCGCCGAGCCGGAAGAAGAAGGGGAAGAAGAAGCCACAGGCTTCAGCCGAAGCACCACCGGCCTTTGAGCCCGCCGTCGAGCAGTCGGTGGTGCTTAACCAGGAGGCGATGGACAAGGTTCGCCCAGCAATCGCCGCCGATTCCAATGAGTGGGGGTATATGGTGGCTTGGCCCGCATCCCGCGCTGCGGTCGATAGGATGACCACTGAGATCCCCATTCATCTTCACGCCCTCTGGGCTGGCCTGATTCCCCTTTCTTCGCCTTCCTCAACGCCGTGCTTTCTCACTAGCAGATCAATATGTTGCACCTGGATCCTCAGTCCATCGTCCTTCTTGCCGTTTTCACCATTGTCTGCGAGGCCATGGTGGGCATTGCTCCTTCCGTGGCCTTACTCCGCCACTTCTTCTCGTTGCATCTGATTGACCCCTGGTAGCGCTCTGGATGCTTGAGCTTCCAAGCCGTGGCTGCGACGGCCGACGCGGGGATTGACTTCGAGCTTTCGCCATCTATGAGCGGGTCTCGAAGGCGGTGGGTGTTCATGGATGCCGACATGCTCAGCCCCCTGCTCTTGCTTCCGATGGCACCAGCTACTCCCAGCTCCGGCTGGGGGCACGAGAAGCTCTCTGACCAGCGCCTCCCCCATGTCTGGCGCCGGCTGACTAGGCTGAAGGATCTCGGCATGACGGCGCCCATGGTGGTGAAGGAGTTCATCCGACGCCGCATTGCTCCGCTCCAGCACCATTCTCGTCCAATGTGGACCTTCTCCGACAGCAAGGACCGCATAAGGCTTCACGAGCCTGGGCTTCCTCCTGAGGCGCAACGAACTGTGTTTGAGCTCCTGATGGGTGACCCGTTGCCAGCCAACATGCCGTAGGAGGGCTTCCTCTTGTACTGCTGCTCGAACAAGGTGGAATTCACGAGGCAGATGCTCTTCTTTGATGAATGGGGACTACGCCCGGTTGGCCTTGAACGGCGTCACGAGATCCCCGTCTTCATGGCCCCCTTGCCCACCGCCAGCGCGGTGCTCGCCCCGGAAGTAGGCGCAAGGGGCGGTTGCCGTCGAACGCTGGCGGCGTGACCATTGAGGAACCGATGTTGCTCGGGGCTCCTGAAGCGTCGTCCCCTGGGGATCGAGAGAGCCGTCCTAAGGAAGCGGCCAAGGGGATGACGCGGTCCGATACTCCTGAGGCCGAAGCCCCCAGGGCCCTGGCGAGTCGCCACGAGGCGGGGACCGGGGACTCCACGCGGCCCAACATTCCTGAGGTCGCCTCCTCAGGAGCCACACCAGCCGCGCACGACATTGGTGACTGCATCCAGAGCTTCAGCCGGCTCCAACCAAAGTTCGAAGTGCTCCGCAAGAGGAAGGGGTCTCCAAGCTTATCTGTGTAATTTCTTGAGCGTGGCTTCTCCTCCAGACCGCAGTTCCTTAGGGCCTCTTCTGCTAATGTGACAAAATCTCCCAAGAAGCGACCTCCGCCCGCTTCAGGCCCTCCGCTGACCCTGAGGGCCTCATGTCGGCCTGCCGCACAGGGCGCGGGGCCTACCGATGAGGTGGATGTGCCGGCCTGGCGCCTCGACCCTGCACTCTTGTCGTTCCACCTTCGTGGTCCCACCTGGGGTGTGGAGAGTGTGCCGAGGGCACCACCATTGGTCATTGCCCGCGGCTGGACGACCTCGACGCTGGCCTCATCTTCGAGCAATGAGGCCCCGCCCTGTCGGGCCTCCGCGGTGGCCCGAAGGGCGGCCGGAAAGGCACCGGCCTCCAGCCCCCTGCTAGGAGCAAGCGAGCCACTTCGAACTTCTTCAACGACCCCTGGTGCGGAGGACGGACCTGGCTGCGCGTTCGAGCTTGCGCGCAAGCGTGGCGCCGTCCGTCATGAGCTCTTCAGGGAGGCAATGGGTGCGCTAAGCCGACTCAGGGAAGAGCTTGTGGATGTTGACGCCCGTCTTGAAACCAAAGGCCTTCAGCTGGCGGATGGATTGGATCAGCTGAAGGTAGCCATCGACCTCGGGCGTCTCCAGCGCGAACGCGCCAGCATGCAGGCCGAGGCATCCCTTGCTACCTCGCGTGAAGCCAGCGCCCGAGCCTTGGAGGAGGCCAGGGAGGCTGACCACTGCCGCGAGGCCGCAGAGAAGTGTGAAGGGGAGCTCCGGGCCGTAAACGCCTCCCTGGAGCAGCAGGTTGAGGCGTGTAGGGCTGCCTTGGCGTCGATGAAGGGGGCGCCTTCCGAAGAGGAAGTTCTACCTCTTGAGCACTATGTTGGATTTCCCCGAAGAGGAAGGGATGATGCAGCAAAGTAGCGTAAGTATTTCCCTTAGTTTTTGAGAACCAAGGTATCAATCCAGTAGGAGGCTACGCTTGAGTCTCTTGTACCTACACAAAAACAATAGCTCAACGCAACCAACGCGCTTAAGGGTTGTCAATCCCTTCACAGTCACTTACGAAAGTGAGATATGATACAGATGATAAATAATATTTTTGGTATAGAGATGCAAAGTAAATAAAGTAAAAGCTAAGTAAAAGCAAAGCAATAATAAACTGATGGAGATTGATATGATGAGAAAGAGACCCGGGGGCCATAGGTTTCACTAGTGGCTTCTCTCAAGAGCATAAGTATTCTACGGTGGGTGAACAAATTACTGTTGAGCAATTGACATAATTGAGCATAGTTATGAGAATATATCTAGGTATGATCATGTATATAGGCATCACGTCCGAGACAAGTAGACCGAAACGATTCTGCATCTACTACTATTACTCCACTTATCGACCGCTATCCAGCATGCATCTAGAGTATTAAGTTAAAAACAGAGTAACGCCTTAAGCAAGATGACATGATGTAGAGGGATAGTTTCATGCAATATGATAAAAACCCCATCTTGTTATCCTCGATGGAAACAATACAATACGTGCCTTGCTGCCCCTTCTATCACTGGGAAATGACACCGCAAGATTGAACCCAAAGCTAAGCACTTGTCCCATGGTAAGAACAACCAATCTAGTAGGCCAAACCAAACTGATAATTCGAAGATACTTGCAAAGATAACCAATCATACATAAAAGAATTCAGAGAAGATTCAAATATTATTCATAGATAGACTTGATCATAAACCCAAAATTCATCGGTCTCAACAAACACACCGCAAAAAGAGGATTACATCGAATAGATCTCCACGAGAGAGAGGGAGAACATTGTATTGAGATCCAAAAAGAGAGAAGAAGCCATCTAGCTACTAGCTATGGACCCATAGGTCTGATGTAAACTACTCACACTTCATCGGAGGGGCTTCGATGATGATGTAGAAGCCCTCCGTGATCAATGCCCCCTCCGGCGGAGCTCCAGAACAGGCCCCAAGATGGGATCTCGTGGATACAGAAAGTTGCGGCGGTGGAATTAGGTTTTTGGCTCAATCCTCGATCGTTTGGGGGTAGGTGGATATATATAGGAGGAAGAAGTACATCGGTGGAGCTTCGAGGGGCCCACGAGGCAGGAGGGCGCACCCTAGGGGGGGCCCTACCCTCGTGACCACCTCGTGGCTTTCTTGACGGAGGGTCGAAGTCACTTGGGTCTTATCTGATGAGAAAATCACGTTTCCGAAGGTTTCATTCCGTTTGGACTCTGTTTGATATTCCTTTTCTTCGAAACCCTAAAACAGGCAAAAAACAGCAATTCTGGGCTGGGCCTTCGGTTAATAGGTTAGTCCCAAAAATAATATAAAATTGGATAATAAAGCCCAACAATGTCTAAAACAGTAGATAATATAGCATGGAGCAATCAAAAATTATAGATACGTTGGAGACGTATCAAGCATCCCCAAGCTTAATTCCTGCTCGTCCTCGAGTAGGTAAATGATAAAAACAAATTTTTTGATGCGGAGTGCTACTTGGCATAATTTCAATGTAATTCTTCTTAATTGTGGTATGAATATTCAGATTCGAAAGATTCAAGACAAAAGTTCATATTGATATAAAAATAATAATACTTCAAGCATACTAACAAAGCAATTATGTCTTCTCAAAATATCATGGTCAAAGAAAGCTATCCCTACAAAATCATATAGTCTGGCTATGCTCTATCTTCACCACAAAAAGTATTTAAATCATGCAAAACCCCAATGAAAAGCCAAGCAATTGTTTCATACTTTTGACATTTTCAGAACTTCTTCGATCGTCACGCAATACATGAGCGTGAGCCATGGATATAACACTATAGGTGGAATAGAATGGTGGTTGTGGAGAAGACAAAAAGGGAGAATATAGTCTCACATCAACTAGGCGTATTAACGGGCTATGGAGATGCCCATCAATAGATATCAATGTGAGTGAGTAGGGATTGCCATGCAACGGATGCACTAGAGCTATAAGTATATGAAAGCTCAAAAGAAAGTAAGTGGGTGTGCATCCAACTCGCTTGCTCATGAAGACCTAGGGCATTTTGAGGAAGCCCATCATTGGAATATACAAGCCAAGTTCTATAATGGAAAATTCCCACTAGTATATGAAAGTGACATAATGAGAGACTCTCTATCATGAAGATCATGGTGCTACTTTGAAGCACAAGTGTGGTAAAAGGATAGTAACATTGTCCCTTCTCTCTTTTTCTCTCATTTTTTTATTTGGGCTTTTTATCTTTTTTATGGCCTCTTTTTTTATTTGGGCTTCTTTGGCCTCTTTTATTTATTTTTCGTCCGGAATCTCATCCCGACTTGTGGGGGAATCATAGTCTCCATCATCCTTTCCTCACTTGGGACAATGCTCTAAAAATGATGATCATCACACTTTTATTTTTCTTACAACTCAACAATTACAACTCAATACTTAGAACAAAATATGAATCTATATGAATGCCTCCGGCGGTGTACCGGGATATGCAATGAATCAAGAGTGACATGTATGAAAGAATTATGAACAGTGGCTTTGCCACAAATACGATGTCAACTACATGATCATGCTAGCAATATGACAATGATGGAGCATGTCATAAACGGAACGGTGGAAAGTTGCATGGCTATATATCTCGGAATGGCTATGGAAATGCCATGATAGGTAGGTATGGTGGCTGTTTTGAGGAAGGTATTTGGTGGGTGTATGATACCGGCGAAAAGTGCGCGGTATTAGAGAGGCTAGCAATGGTGGAAGGAAGAAAAGTGCGTATAATCCATGGACTCAACATTAGTCGTAAAGAACTCATATACTTATTGCAAAAATCTAGAAGTTATCAAAGCAAAGTATTACGCGCATGCTCCTAGGTGGATAGATTGGTAGGAAAAGGCCATCGCTCGTCCCCAACCGCCACTCATAAGGAAGACAATCAATAAATAAATCATGCTCCGACTTCATCACATAGCGGTTCACCATATGTGCATTCTATGGGAATCACAAACTTTAACACAAGAATTTCTCAAATTCACAACTACTCAACTAGCATGACTCTAATATCACCATCCTCATATCTCAAAACAATTATCAAGCATCAGTTTCTTCTTAGTATTCAACACACTCATACAAAAGTTTTATTATTAATCTTGCATACCAAGCATATTAGGATTTTAAGCGAATTACCATGCTATTAAGACTCTCAAAATAATCTAATTGAAGCATGAGAGATCAATAGTTTCTATAAAACAGATCCACCACCGTGCTCTAAAAGATATAAGTGAAGCACTAGAGCAAAACTATAAAGCTCAAAAGATATAAGTGAAGCACATAGAGTATTCTATCAAATTCCAAATCATGTATGGCTCTCTCAAAAGGTGTGTGCAGCAAGGATGATTGTGGTAAACTAATAAGCAAATACTCAAATCATAAAATACGCTCCAAGCAACACACATACCATGTGGTGAATAAAAATATAGCTCCAAGTAAAGTTACCGATAGAAGTAGACGAAAGAGGGGATGCCTTCCGGGGCATCCCCAAGCTTTGGATTATAGGTGTCCTTAGATTATCTTGGGGGTTCCATGGGCATTCCCAAGCTTAGGCTCTTGCCACTTCTTGTTCCATAATCCATCAAATCTTTACCCAAAACTTGAAAACTTCACAACACAAAACTTAAAGTAGAAAACTCGTGAGCTCCGTTAGCGAAAGAAAACAAAATACCACTTCAAGGTACTGTAATGAACTCATTCTTTATTTATATGGGTGTTATACCTACTTTATTTCAACTTCTCTATGGATTATAAACTATTTTACTAGCCATAGATTCATCAAAATAAGCAAACAACACACGAAAAACAGAATCTGTCAAAAAACAGAACAGTCTGTAGTAATCTGTAGCTAGCGCAAGATCTGGAACCCCAAAAATTCTAAAATAAATTGCTGGATGTGAGGAATTTATCTTTTAATCATCTTCAAAAATAATTAACTAAATAGCACTTTCCAAATAAAAATGACATCAGTTCTCGTGAGTGCTAAAGTTTCTGTTTGGCACAAATAGCACTTTCCAAATAAAAATGACATCAGCAAGTTCAAGAAGACTTTCCCCAAGTCTTCCCAACGGTTCTACTTGGCACAAACAGTAATTAAACACAAAAAAACACAACCAAAACAGAGGCTAAATAATTTATTTATTACTAAACAGGAGCAAAAAGCAAGAAATAAAAATAAAATTGGGTTGCCTCCCAACAAGCGCTATCGTTTAATGCCCCTAGCTAGGCATAACAAGCAAGAATAGATCTAGGTATTGCCATCTTTGGTAGGCAATCCATAAGTGGCTCTCATGATAGATTCATATGGTAATTTTATTTTCTTTCTAGGAAAGTCACTACAAAAAAAATACACTTCCGTGATGATACGTGTTTGTCACAGTAGGTCGCTTTTTTTGTCATGCATGTACATCCATGACAAATTTATGACAGAATCAAGATAGTCATACCTATGATGTCGTAGAAGTGTTCCATGACATTACCAAAATTATCATCACAGAAGTGTCCACTTCCATGACGATAAATCGCGCGTCACAGAAGTGCTTTCATCAAGGGTGACCGACACATGGCATCCACCGTAACGGAACGCCGTTAAGCTATCGGGTCGGGTTTTGGATCCGATAACCCGTTAATAGCCCCGACCAATGGGGATTTTCCATGTGTAAAATCATCATTGGCTAGAGGAAACACGTGTCGGCTCATCGTCGGGACAAATGTCATCCACTCACTGGACAGAAGGCACCTATGATACGTCGACACGTGGCACGACCCAACAAGTTTAAATGGGCCGGCCCAACTAGAGGCCCACAAGATTTTGGGGACCATAATGGGCCGGCCCAGCTAAAGGCCCACGAAATTTTGCGGACCATAATGGGCTGGCCCAGCTAAAGGCCCACAAGATTTTGTGGGCCATAATGGGCCGGGCCAGGTAAAGGCTCACAAGATTTTTTTGTGCCATAATGGGCCGGCCCAGGTAAAGGCCCACAAGATTCTTGTGGGTCACAATGGGCCGGCCCAGCTAAAGGCCCACGAGATTTCGCCGACATTAATGGGCTGGCCCAGTTGTAGGCCCACAAGATTTTGAGGACCCTAGTAGGCCGGCCCATTAACTGGCTGCCAGGTTTTGGGCCAAATGCCGGCCCATATTTGATCCTGTCCATTAATGGCCTGCCACGCTCCGGGCCTAATAGTGGCCCATATGAGATCCGACCTGTTAAAAGCCTACCACGTTCTGGGCCAAATTACGGCCCAGATCAGGTCCGGCCCTTTAAGAGGCTTTGGGCTCAATTATGGCCCATATCAGATTCGGCCCGTCAACTGGACACTATGCTTTTGGGCCCACTTGCTAAAGACCCACTTAGTAATTCGGCCTGATATTAGTTTTGGCCTGTTAAGGGCCTGTTTAACATTTCGGCCCTATATTAATTTCGGCCTGTTAAAAGCCCGTCATATAGTTGGTCCTAACTACGGCCCGATTTGCATCCGGCTTGCTCGCAGCCGATATCTGATTGGGCCAAATAAGGACCGAGACAATTTTGGCCTGTTAAAAGCCCGTGATTTGATTCGCACAATCATGGGCCGGGGTTCATTTCGGGCTGCTACCGGCCCGTGAGCTGATCGGCACGTTTCAGGCCCAACCTATATCGTGATTGCATGACGGCCCGATTATGTACCGTAATTTTACGGTTTGGCCGGTTTACTGCGAAGATAGGATATATATACAGTAAAATAACCGCAGTATCATGAATAAGAAAAAACCTATACTATACAATAAAGAAATTTTGGCATATTACATCCACTGGGCATCAAAGTTCACCACTATGATAATAAAGCACAAGCAGACAGCAGATTACATACACTGGGCATCAAAGATCGCCACCAGTGCAAATAAACACGCCGACAAAATAATATACAAAACTGACAACACCTCAATAGAGTTCAAGAAAGGTTAGCCCTGCTGGGGAGCTGCAGCGCAAGCAGCTGAGCAAGATGATGAGACTGTGCTTGTTCAACACTTATATCTTCCTCACTTTGAAAGATAAACAAGCAGACATATGACAGGTTTTGCACATAAAAGTATCAGTGCTGACAATTCATCACATTTCTTACTGACGAATAAAGTGACATAGTTTAAATTTGCATTAACACAATATGGTATTGTTCAGGTCAAGACATGGAAGGAAATGACATTGTGAAGGAGTTGGCAGCTTCACGACACCACTGGATTACAGATCAAGAACTCATAAGTATCAATGGTTAGTGTGCTGTCAATTTATACCATTTCAGATTGGCAAATAAAGAGACGGTTTAAATAATAGTAGAATGATATGACATTTTTCATAGTTAAGACACTGCAGAATATGATATTGTGCTGTAGTGGGTAGGTTCACCACACCACTGGATTACAGATGAAGACCAGAAGCATACATGCAGTGCAAAAGAAGATCACTTGCTCTGTATAGTTTAATTTACATGGTATGAAGAAGGAACTTGGTTGTACAACTGAAAACTTAAATTAAGAAAGGATGAACTTTTGTTTATGAACTACATATAATAAACTTTAAACAAGCAATTTGATGCAAACACCAAAAATAAACAATTGTTGCAGTCATGCCTAACCAAATATATACAACAAAGTTTGAAGGCTTGAGATGGAAAAACTTACATTATTGGTGAAGACAGGGCTCTATAAAGGCCTTGTCCATGCTGATGGGGGGGGGCTAATTCAAGAAGTTTACCACAGAATCTTCTTCAAAAGCATTGCCTTTATTCTACATTTTGTTAAGAGTAAATATAGATGTGATAATATATGAAAAATGGAGAATATTTAAGATAAGATGAAGAGTGATGCTACATAACCAAGTAGCTATAAATGTAAGTGCAGCGATACAGGCAAAAGGTACAGCCAAGAGCAATGCACAGCTAAACTTCTTTAGTACCAACCTTATGGTAAGAGTAAATATAGATCTGATGTGTAGAAAATGGAGGGCAAAGGAAAATAAGTTGCAGAATGATGGTACATGAACAACTACCTGTCATTATAAGTACACTGATAAAGGAAAGCATGTACTTACAAGAACAATGCAGAGCTAAAAAAACATTGGCATTGGATATATTCTACACTAATGTAACCATTCATACAGATCAGATAATTTGGAGCGAACAATTGATAAGCAAGCTATCATGCATACTGTTGTCACATAATGAACCAGGTATGTATGCAAGTACAGTGATACAGGACAACAGGTACTAACAAGAGCAAAGCAGCGGGCAGCATATTTGCGATATCCTGTCGTTCTTGTCAAACCGAAATTCTTCTTCGAGCAGATTTCCGTCAAAGAAGATCCGTAAGGCACATGCGGAAAAGTAAAAGTTCAAATTGTCATGTGATTTCATAGACAATACCTCATCCTGGGAACGAGACCAGTGCATAACAAGGTTTTTCCATTCAATGTTTTCTAAATTTAGCACAGGAGACTTCACCAGAAATTCGTTTATAGACTTGCCATCAAAGTGTGATTTCCTCAGGTAACACCGATACTGCTGCAATGCTTCCTTGAAAAGCACAAGCAAGCTTTGCTCATCATGACTATCCAGATTGACCTTCGCCTAGTTACAACAATGTAATGTAAATCATTGATGTGTTCAATCAATAGAAAACAGTAAAATAATAGCCATGAATAATAGCACTTACACGTAAGTTGGATAGGAAGATGTGAAAATGGCGTTTGTCTTCACAATAATCTTCCCATGATGGGAATATTTGCACGTAGTCCCTAACAACGTTGAAAGCATTGCCTTTTAAACTGGGAATAAATGGAATGGGGTCCCAATCTGCAGGAATTGGCCGTCTCTGCAGTTGGGATAGGTCTTCGGCCGGTGGACTTGCTGTACTTTTTGCTGGAGTGGGATTTTTCTGTGGTACAGCTAGTGCTATGGCAAATGAAATCGGTATACCTTTTGCTGGAGTGCAGGTCCTGTGTGGTGGGTCTAGTGGTGTGGCCAGTGAAGTATGGGTACAGTCTGCTGGAGTCGGTCCTACGTTTTGTGTCACTGGTTGTACAGCCAATATAAGTGGGGTGTTGTCTGATTTCTCCAGCACCACCACGTTTTTCAAGGACTTTGCTAGTGCTCCTTCAGGTTCGGCAATCACCCTCTTCCTTTTTGATGTCTGATGCACAAGAACAACATTTGAGTGGAAAAACATGGTATGATGACAGATGGAATATGTATTGATAATGGATGGGCATGGCATCTCGACATATATGATGAGTAAACTAAGCAGATGGCGGTGCAACAAAGTAGAAGAAATGCAAGACAACATATGCAATATACCCGCAATCAATAAAACATTGCCAAATTAGAACATGCACCTTGATGGGTGAACAGGAAAGGCCATCTGCCTTTGACTCCTCGAGGTTAGAATAGTCATTAGGATGAAATTCTGAACACGAATCAACAGGTGGGGAGCGTATGAGTTTCATTGCATCCAGAATGGCACTCAATGCCTTGGTGCCAATTTTGTAAGTCATTGCAGTGTTTAGCTTCAAGAGTGGACTGCTGCTAGTGCGACACAAAGTAGCTACACAGATCATAGTGTAGATATAACGGGAAAACCTTAAGCATCAGAGTAAAATTAGCAAAGTGGAACTTGCCGGAATATATGTGCTAGTATTGCCGATACGGCTAGAAAGGCTTCGGATACCAGCTCTCTTCAAGTGAAGGTGCGGTACTGTTAATATCAATGTAACTCTCAAAGGCGACACAGCTCCCCGCATTTCCTTGCTATTCTTATAGGATTCAAGTGGGCTCGCCACTACAAATCCTATTCCTATGTTTACAAGATCCTACGAATCAAAGAGGCTCAAAGTGTTCATCACAACCGACCGTATAGACCTCCACACTGCAAATGTCCCTGCTCATCTTCAGTACAAGGAACATACTTTACTACTATCATACTCCCTCTGTTCCAAAATATAAGTCTTGGTAGATATTTCCACTATGGATCACATACAGATGTATCCAGGTACATTTTAGAGTGTAGATTTACTCATTTTGCTCCATATGTAGTCCATGGTGGAATCTATACAAATACTTGTATTTAGGAACGGAGAGAGTACATATTAAAGAAGAACGAAAGAGGAACATGGTAAAGAAGAGCAAGCAGATTTTGGATAATAAAATGTTGGTTGCGCAGTGCCCACACATGATGAACCAGGGCGCATTAAGAATGCAACTCCTAGCTGTCTCTCGACCATTTCAGGCGGTTGGATGAAGATCCTACGTCTCCTAACCCTTCTTCTTCCTCGTCTTTGATTCTTCCCATACAGAACACCGCACGGGCCGCCGGCCGGACCATCGGCCCCCACCGCCTGTGGTCCTCTGCCACCCCCACCCCAACCCCCACCCGCGTCGAGTTTTCTTCGTTCGGCGAGGCCCCACAACCACCCGAGCCCCTTCGATCGCACCGGCGAACTCCGACGAGCTCTCAAAAATCGACTGACCCAATTTTGAAATTTAGTGTACTGTGATTTAACTAGTGTGGAATATAAAAGGGGAAAACCGTAAGCATTGCGAGTATGGTGTTGAGCGTGCCATGGCGGATCTGAAGGTGCAAACCGGACAAAGGCAACTTCGCAACCAAGACAAGAAATCAGAGTAAAGCAGTGACGATCTATTTTCTTGATGTGATAAATAAGTTGAGCACATACGAAAGAGTACCGCCTCTGGTGCGGCGCCGTGTAGGCATCTGCTGAGAATTTGACGGTGCTGCGGTAGCGATGGCTGTCGGTGGCGTGGAAGCAGATCTAGGAGGGTAGACGGTGGCGGCGGGCCGCGGTGGACGAGACGGTCGTAGGAGCTGCGCCGGCAAGGTGGACGATGGCGGGGATGAAGCGAGAGGACGGGATGCAAGGACCCCGGTCCGAAGCCGTGGATGAGAGAGGTCGATCTCTTGTAATGGACGGCGGCGTCGGGGTATCAGCTCCAGCATGGTGGAGGAGGACGGCGGTGGATGGGGTGGCGGACGACGGCGGACGGAGGAGGGTGGGGTGGAGAGGGTGTTTTGGCGCCCACGGAGTACGAATGGGGAAAAGGGAGGTAGAGAGGAAGGGGGGAACCATGTATTCAGGGCGCGCTTGTCTCAAATGTGAGGAAATTTACAAACTTAGCCCCCGTTTCAAATTTCTACTACATCACAGCAACACTAGTCGGTCGGGGATAGGACGGTAATCTCGCATACACCGAATATTTGCCGACGAGAGTTTGTTTTTGGCGCCCACCGTGTATGAATATGAATCGGGGAGGGAGTCAATTTCGGCCGAGGACACACTGTGTTTGGGCACCCACCGTGTATGAATCCGGGTGAGAGGCGGTTACGTCACGTTTGGGTGAAATTACAAACCTACCCCTATCGAAACCTATAGAAATCCAGCATATAGGCTTTGCGTGGCAGGGATAGGCAGCAGTGATTTCCATCTCACAGATTTTGGTTCCGGGCGGTTACTGCGACTTTCCCCACTTCGTTAAAATTTTGCAGAGTGCACGTTTACCGTGCCAACTCAATTCGAATCCCGTTTGTATTCTATTTTTTTCCGGGCGGGATCCATTTTCAATTGGAATTACGTTCTATATACATCATTTTTTATATATACTTTCAAAAGCACAACACCGTTTATACATAAATATGGTTTACAAATGGCATGATCTCAGATTCATAAGGTTGTATCCATCAATTTGGATTTTCAAACATTTGAAACCACTTTATGTTGAAATCCAATATATGCATTCCTCGCTAACTGTCTCCAATTAATGTGTGTTTCATGCGTTTTTTACTTCTCAAACATGTATAATGTGTTTCACACACGCAACATATAGTGTAATTCCGTTTAGACATTAATTGCATATAAACCATGCATTGTTTGTAATTGAAGAATCTATGGATCACCAATATTGATAAACTATATAACATTACACGTGTTCCCAAATTCAAATGAATATGCATGTTTGATACACCAATTTGCGTTATGATATTATCGATGTCGTGATCTCCAGTTTAAATATTTGAATCCCCTTTAATCCAGATATTCGTCTCATATAGCTATCACTCATGCTTATATAGGACTATCTCTCTGGACCTATACGTGTTCATCGTCTCTCAGGTATCTCTCGTGCTACCTGTATGTCGACAATGATCTTTTATCTTCGTAACACACTGACGGTACTCTCTCCCTCGACCTTCATCACTCTATCTCTCTCTAAGTATATCTCGCTCCCTGCTATGTGTCTCTAACTATGATTCTCCATGTGGAATCTCTTTCTCTCACACAAACACAAAACTTTGTCTCTCGGGGTCTCATTTCTCTCTACTATTCCCATGTGTGCCACTCGCACACCCCTCATACAGAGATGTCTTTCGCTCCTTAGATATGAGAACCTACGACTCTTCCTCATCAATATCTCTTTCTCACACACAAACACAAACTCTGTCTCCCAGGGTCTCATATTTTTCCATTGTTCTCTTGTATGTCGCTCACACACACCCTCTCTCCCTAGAGATATCTTGCATTCCCTCGTATGTCTCTCTAGCTATCACTCTCGTTGTGAAATATCTTTCTCTCTCGCAGACACAAAACTTCGTCTCTCTGGATCTCATTTCTCTCTGATATCTGTTTGTATGTGACTCACACGCACCCTCTCTCTATCTCTCTCACACCCACACACATAACCCAGCCTTCTGATCCACTCGACTCCTATCTCTAACACACACTAGCTAGCATCTTTATCTTTCTATTTATATGTTTCTCCATCAACCTTCTTTCTCGCCCTCACTCTTGATTCCTATCATGCACACTACATATGTTTCTCTCTACATGAAGTCAAATGCCCTCTCACACACATATATAACTTCACCCTTTGAACCACCCGACGGTCATCTCCAACACCCAAACTAGCGGATGTCCCTCTAGCTAGCATCTCCATCTCTGTATCTATCTGTAGTTTCTCCGTCAACATTTCTTTCTCGCACGGAGTCTTGCTTCCTATCACCCACACTATATTATGTCTCTCCATACATATGCATCTATAGGTTGGTCTCTTTTGCACAATCGTTGCGCCTCACTCCCTTAGCTCGCCATAGATGCATGCTCCAGCCCACGCCACTATCTCTTAAAGACAAAAACACATGCTCAATTGTCGGGACTTCTTCCATGCATTCTCACATGCATGCATATTGTCATACCGATCCGTCTCTCCCATGTCGTTGATCTTATGACTTATGTCTTCTTTCTTTTATCTCGATCATGTGCGCGCGCACACACACACATCCCACGTATACATGTATACCTCTCACACATGCACGTTCAAGGTCTCTATGTCTCCATACGTAGTTAATTACCCTCAATCCTAACGCCACATCAAATCGTTCTCCTCTTTTGTGCACATAACTTCCGCCTGGATGGGTAAAACACACACTCACACTTAACAATCTCCTTCCAGCTACCCCCCGCCTCTCACTCTTCCCCTATATCCCCGAAACCAATAAGACCATCCCTTAGTTTAATTCCCGCCTACATGCACCATCGATATATAGTAGTCTTCCTCGGTGTCTCTTGAACAAACACGTTCTCTCGAAGTCGACTCCTCTCACGCGCACACACCTTCTCTCCCATCTCTACGGGCATTTTCTCTCTCGCACCCCATCGTTGGTGTCCTCTGCCATACACATCACCTCTCTATGATGAAAGCCATGCACACTTAAATTATATCCGCCACAGAGGACCCCGCGACACACACACACACGCACGCACCCCCCCAACACACACACACACTAAGACTCCATCTCTCTCTCTCTCTCACACACACACACACTAAGACTTCATCTCTCTCCCTCTCTCTCACACACACACAAACTAAGACTCCATATCTCTCTCCTCTCTCTCTCTCTCACACACACACACTAAGACTCCATCTCACACACACATGCTCTAGGCAGAGCATTTGTTCCTACCACCCTTCGTCCAACCTTACCCGTATGATAAACAATCACCTTTATTTACTTGCATAACATGGACAAATTCCACTTTACTTTAGTAGTCAGCAAACTTATCATTTGTACCCTTATAAAAAAATGAGTTGGTGGTGATGGTGTGCATGCCATCTTGTAATACAGACCGTATGATCTATATCTGAGGATAGAAAGCAAACTATGATAATTTTACAAAAGATATCGGCACCTCTCTCCACATTATTATCTCTCGCAACCTCATTACTCAGCAATTAAAAAAGGAATAAGTCTCTGGAACAATCTAGCATGCATGGTGGCCGCTGCCGCCTGCCGGCGCCGTCCATCCCCATGCCTCCACCCATTCCGACCACCAGTCACCACCACGCTCCACTCCTCCTCGCCTTATCTCTCATCTTTCATTTTTTCGATGACATTCTCGAGATACCAGTTTTCCGATAAAATTCTTGAGACATCACTAGTTTTTACACATGGGATTACTCCTGCATGGGTCAATCACAACAGGTGTTCTGTAAAAAAAGCATATTGATGTTCCGTGCAATGCACGAGAATCTTGCTTGTAATTATATAACGCAAATCACAAGCAGGAAGTGACATTTTTTTGACACAACCACGTTAACATGGCCACGTAAATCACTAGCTAAAGTAAATACCATTATACTTATATCCCGATGCAAAAGGTTGAGTACATGTCCGAAGAGTAGAGTCGCATACATGCACTCTGTCTCTCAGAATCTCTCTCACACACACACCAGTTACGTGACGCCCACTTAAGCAGACACGTATGTTACAATTTGTGCACCCGCGGGTACACGTGATGCTGCGCATTTATTTAAGCCGGAAGGCGAACCCAAACAGTAGCTGCATTCATTCCCCTCCCGCGACCTCTTCTCTGGTCGCCGTCGCATGGTAGCCATGGGCCGGCCGAAGGTAACAACATACGCCATACTCCCGCCGGAGCGGCGCTTTAATATGGAAATTTTAGTGGTCATGCATGCATCTTTTTGTGCAGCACTCCTATACTCCCGCCGGTCCTTTTTAGTTCGCATATAAGATTTGACTGAAGTCAAGCCTCATAAAGTTTGACCAACTTTATAGAAAAAAGTATCAACATTCACAATCTGAAATCAATACCAATAGATGTGTGATGACTTTAAGTTTCATATTGTATAACTTTAGCATGACAGATATTGATATTTTTTCATATAAATACGGTCAAACTTTGTGAAGTTTGACTTCAGAGAATTCTAACATGCAGAGTAAAAAGGACCGGAGGGGGTATAAGGGTTGACCGGTCGCTTCCCGCGGACGTGCGCGGGCGGTGGAAGAGGAAGGAGAAGGGAAGAGGGCTGTGGAGTAACGTTTTTTACCACAATTTCTTAGGAAACTGAGTGCAATAATTGAGTAGTTTTGCAAACTACCAGTACTACACCTGAAACGGTTCAAAACCTATACTCCCTTGCCAGCACGCGCTTCCTGCGTGAAACGGTCAGCGTCCCCCTGGAGTGTCAGTGCCGCATTAATGCCCGGCCAGAGTGGAGGCAACCTCTCACTGGCGCCGGCTTTGAAGTGGCGCGACGGCCGAGAGAGCGCCGCTTCCCGGTGCACGCGACTGCTCCGCGTCGAGACTGGCCATAGGCCCTGTTTGGATCCATGGGTTAGAGTTAGTTTGAGCTAGTTGGGGCTCAGATATCCCTAAACTATCCAAGAATGAGGGTTTAAAATGTAGCAAGTTGCACCGAACCCACCAAAAAAACTATCCCACCCAAGAGGTGCTAACTGGAGATAGTTCTCATTGGGACCATTGAAAAATCACTTTTCTCTCTCCATGAAGTGCATTTATTGTCAATCTAACCCTGTCACCCAAACACCTCTTTGGCTACAGTTAGTTCAGGGTTAGTCTAACCTCTAGCTAAGTTAGAGTATCAAACAGGAGCAGTATAGGACGTGCAAGTTGCTCAAAGCATACAAGCAAATTCGTACGTGAAAGGATTTTTTTTCTTTTTGAAAACAGAACGTGAAAGGAATTTTTTTAGAATGCTCTTGGCATGTCGCTAACATGTGATAGTTAACCGACCTCAATAGACGGCAGAAACGCCAGCCCGCCGCACTTTGATAGAGACGAGGAGGGAGAAGCGATACAGGCTGCTGGATTACTAGAGATAGGTGTCGCACGGAAGCCAAGAAATATGGTGATAGCGTGGGTTAGCCATGTACTAGTATGATACTACACTGGGCTGTCGTGTTTCGTACTCTTCCAGTCCATTGTGGAGATGATTGGTTAATTTTATATCGCTGAATAATATTAAATATTATGAGTGCAGACGCTCCACCACGAGGTTCCTTGCTCCTTCTCGGTCGTCTGGAATCTATGTTCTTCCACTGTATTTTTTTACGTGAGCTTTGTTCATCCTTTTGCCAACACGCGAGACATCTAGCATCAAGGTGCACGTGTTATGCAAGGATAGTTCCATCTATATGAAGAACACGTGGGACTGGAACTACGAGACGAACATGTACCCAGGAGTGGACGTACGAACCTGAGTAATGTAGCGAAGTAAGTGAAGTAGAAAGGCACAAATGGTATGAACATGCGTGGCATATAGGGTGTGTTTGGTTGCGTTCTCGTCTCAGCATAGTTGTTCCCTCTTCATGCACGCTTCTAGTGTATTTGTGCTAAACTAGTGTGGACTCATGCACCCTCCATACACTCTACCAAACACCCAAAAGTAGGTCGAGAAGGGAACACTTGGGCGGCATTTGTCTCTTACTACGTACTACCACTAAATGTTGTACATGCAATGGACGGTGATGTTATGGAGTACGTGCCTAAGTACTCTACTACTACTATATTAGTTGGAGGCACACATTAACTTTTATATTTGTTTACGTGTATGCCCCGAGACCTTCCAACTAGACGTGTCTTTGTCTCCAGGTCGCACTTTGTATCGTTCATACCACTAAGTACTACTACGTGTGGTCTCCGACCCAGAAGTGGAGACGCTCTACCACGCTGTTTTTTTACGCTGGGCTCTACCACGCTGTTCATGTCCCACTCCTTTCGCTGATGTGTGGGACATCCAGCACGTGCCGTGTTTGGCACCCTTCGTCGTAAGAGTTGAAACGCTAGCATTCATCAGAACTAAAAAATAATTATAAATCAGCAGTGATACTATTTTTTGTGAACCAATCAGCAGTGATACTATACCACGCGCTTTCCTTGCTCCTCGATATCGGAAAGAATACTTCCGTTCGCCAACATGTGGGACGTCGACCATCCTGGTCCACTTGCCATGCATGCAGAACTCCAAGGGAGTCACCCAGGTTGTCACGCCGCAGTAACAATGACTAATGAGCCGTCAAATCACAGGCCCACTTCCCACTTTGAAGTTACTTGGACGAAGGAACCATCATGACTTCGTTGAATTCCGCTTCTTGAAGAAAACTACTGTACCAGCAGTACTGCTAGCTACAGTAGTTACTCCAACAGAGGCCTCCTTTTCGTTCATAGGATAGGAATATGAAAATCATAGGAAGTGAGATGACATGCATCTTAATTCCTATAGAGAAAGAGATGCCATTTGATGCTTAGGATAGGAATTTTTCCATTTAGTCTAGGCCAATGTACTGGTAATTTTCTCTAAAAACTATAGTAGTAACTAGTAGTACTGGTACATGCTCGTACTGAGACACACACACACACACTAACTACTAGTACTACCACTTCTCACATGCTGGCCAAACGCCGTCGTTCTCCTTCCCGGCTTTGTCGGAGACACCCCACCATGCTTGGATCTCCGCCGACCTCTCCGCAGCAGCGCGTGCGTCATTTTCTTTCTTGCGGCGGTGGGCCTCTCTTTTCTTGAGTGCTTTCTGACTTTTCCACTCCCTCTGTGCGGCTTTGGCCGCCTCTTGCTCTACCGCCCATTCGGCCTTGGCATCTTCAAATTCCTCCCACATAGTTGTGAGGTCATGAGCGGCGATGAACTCGGCACGGCGGGATGCCATCGCTTCCCTACCATTTTGTGTGCGGTCATGGGCGGTGAGGAACTCGGCGCGGCGGGATGCCATCGCTGCCTTACCGGTTAGTGTGCGGCGCGGTGGCATGAACAACGCTTGGTGAGAGCTCTGGGGTGGAGTGGCCGGACAACCGTATAGTGCATTGGTTTTTCAAGAGCTCAAGGACAGAAGATGAAGCAAATTTGGATTCCCCTTCAATCCTGGTCATTTATTACCGAGTAAAATGCATTGGCGGTCATCGAACTTGTCTTGATAGCTCACTTTGATCATTGTATATGGGATATGGTGATTATACGGTCACTGGCTTAGCGTATAGCTCCATATTTGTCTGGTTGACCAGTCAAACAGTCCGCATGCGCCTCATCAGCTCGTGTTCTTTATCTATCTACACGGGCCTACCTGTCAATGGAGAAAGAAATACTGTAAAAACCAAAATTATGCTAGAGTCCGGACCGCTTCCGGAGCCCGCTCTCACCGCCCTGGCCCCTCAAGACGCCAGCTGCCCGCCGCATGCATGCATAGCAAGTAGTACTCCTTATGTGGAGGAGAGAGAGGCATTGACAAAGTCAAGGAGTGGGCTCTGCAAGAGCCCGTCTCTACACGTGCTCCTAGGTATAAAAAAATAATTCTAAAAAAGGCATAAAAACAATTGTGTCTTAAAAAAGAAAGGTAAAAAACATTTGAGAGGAAATAGATAGAGAGAAAGTGAGAAAAAGCTGTAACCTGGGCATTACATGAGGAAGGAGGGAGTGGTGCACATGCCAAGTTCACTGGGCTGCCGTGTTTCACACTCCTCCGTCGTAACAGTGGAGACAATAGCTTTCATCAAAAATAAACAATGAATACTCGTTGCTCGTCCACTATACCGAAAAGAATACTTTCATTCGCCGACATGTGGGACGTCGACCATCCTGGTCCACCTGCCATGCACAAAATTATCCTGGTCTACCCCGGTCGTATCGCAGGCCCAACCTTTCCCACTGTAAGTTGTTCGGACAAAGGAACCATCATGACTTTGTTGAATTCTGCTTCTTCAAGAAAACTTACTGTGCCCGCAATACTGCTACCACACACGAAGACTGGACGGCACTGTACCACGTCATATCACTGAAACCCACTAGGGCAAACTAGCCCGCCTAGGTCATCTATTTTGGAACGAAGGGAGTACGTCTCTGCACTGCTATGATTTTGTGTTGCACATCATATCACTGAAACCCACTCGGCCAAACTAGCCCGCCTAGGTCATCGATCGCTAAGCCTACAATTTTAGGAGCTAGGGATATTGGTCGATCGACGAGGGATAAGTATAAGCGTACCACGAGCTCATCAGCCCCAATGTTTCTCTTCGGTGAGTGTTTTGCAAGTACTATAGCTCGCACGGTAGCTAGCCTACTAACACCAAGAATCATCAAACAAGCCCTGCTGATATGATAAACAGTTCAAACTTACATCTAATCATGCCATATATTACATCAAAAGCTGGTGAGGATACATCTGTTTCCATAACTCGGAGAGGGTTCGCATGATTCATCGCATGATTCACTATCAAACAAAAGTAGCAAGATCCGCCCACACAAGACAGTGCACTAGCCCTAAGATGGTTTGATAACATGCATCGTTCTGGTAATTAAACACAGGGCAATGCAAACTACCCTGAAGGATTAGCCCGACCAACTATTTCTTGTCATCAATCTCTCGGGCAATGACCACAGCACAGACAGCGGCATGGGAATCGATTTCTGGGGCGATGTCCGCAGGACTGACCGCAACATCGGAATCGATCTCCGGGGCGATGCCAATAGGACGGGCCACGACATCGGAATCATCAAGGACGTCCATCGGCACCTGCACAACCCTAACATATTAGCAAGCACATTGCAAATAATCAAAAACCACAACTATGGTAATAAGCCATTATTTTTTACCTTGTGCAACTCACCGGGGGATCTCATTCCTCCGGGGGCCATCTCCTCGTCCTCGATGGGGGCCATCACCTTGCTAGGGGAATACTGCTTCTCAACGGCGACTATCTCCTCAAACTCGGTCTTGAGCCTCACATAGGTGGCAATCAGAGTTCCTGGGGTAGGCACGGTGGGGACCTTGCCGTTCTTACAACTTCCTTTGAGGAGTTCGTCCGCCAACGTCCTCAACTCTTTGGCCAATGCTTGTTTCTTGGAGTTCTTCGTCTCCATGGGTTGGCTCGCCAACATGGTCAACTCGTTGGTCGGTGCTCGCTTCCTGGAGGTCGCTGTCTCCAGTGGGTTGTCCGCCGGCAACTCTTTGCCTAGTGCTCCAGGATCCATCAATGAACTAACAAACAAAAAGCAATCGAAAGGAAACCACAATCGCAATGAAAACGGGAAAAGAATAGGATGTTAGAATCGGTCGGTGCTTCACAAAAAGAAGATTCTTGGAATGAAAATATAGCAGCATAACTGATTCGCCCACCTTTCCTTCATCGGTACAGAAGAAAAATGGCAGAAGTGAGTAGCCTGGAGTGAGGTTTTCTTCAAGAAAGGGAAGAAAGGGCTTGAACGAGCGTTCTAGTGAAATGATGGTTGCTTCGTCCAGTCCAACTTGGAGGCCACCTTACCACTGCTGGTAAAGGTGTGGGTTTTATGATATGACGGGTCATGACGGCCACACCGGGGTTACAGGTGAGTCTCGACTGTAGCACCTCGCTGTGATTTGGTGGATGGCACGCGGGCCCGGATGCTTTGAAATGTCCCGCATGTAGATAGAGCGGCTAGTCATATAGGAGTGCTCAATATTGTGCACCGTGACCAAGGCGGAGAGGAAAACGAGAGAACTACATAATTAATGCATGAGTTTAATTAGGGTAGTTTTGTAAAGTACGAGATACATTCCTCCAATCGCAAAATGCCTTGGTTCATGAGATTTGAGATTTGAGCCCTATAAACCGGAAGGGAGGGAGTACTGCACATGGTGTAGTCTAGTCACTTGTTGAAATCTCTAGAAAGGAAAATACTCCTTTCCGGTTTACAGGGCTATACTACTCCCTCCGTCTAGGTGTTTAAGTCATCTTAGGCTAGCCATAGTGGGAGTAACTTAGCTAGTAACATAGCGCACTCCAAGAATTTTTTTCTTATGTGGCAAGTAATTAATGAGAGGTGGTAACATAATATGTTACTGTAACATAGCGCTTTTCAAGATAAGATGAGTCTACAAGCTAATAAATGAAGCCATCTAAAATACTACTATTATGTTATTTTGCATTATGAAGGTAGTAATTTAGGCTAGTGTTATATGCATGACACTAGTCTAAGTTACTCCCCACTATGACCAGCCTTACGAAAACCAAATAGTCCCAAAACACTTAGGCGCGGTGCATTAACTTCTTCCTTGTTTCTTGTTTCTTGACATATCAACCAATAAGAGATGAGAGGTGTGCATGCTTTTAATGACTTGCAATGGCTAGTTCATTGCATGCAATGCTATTAATTATCAAATAAACATTGGTGACCCCAGGAGGAAATGGTTCTAAGCGCGTGGACCTATGCAGAATGAGTATCAACCAATGGATAATGGAGTTTACTTGTTAAACAATAGCAATTTTGTCTCATGCAAGAGCCTGGCTAGTACTCCAAGGAACCACACCACGCGAGCGTTCGCAACTGCCACGTTCGGGTTGCACTTGGCTCTTCGCCTCTCCGAGAAGACAAACAATAATGATTACTTCTACTTCTACAGTATCGAATGCACTACTGCATGTCCGTCCACCTCATGCGGGAGGGATAGCGAAAGCTTCAACTTACTGCTCCTGCCTTTGCGTCCATGACAGGTGGGCCCAACAGGTGGTTGGCCCTCCTGTCATGCAGCCAAAGGCAGGTGCAGTTAAGGGACCGGAGCTTAGTCTGCGAGGGAGAGGGCGTTGTAGTAATGAAATTTCTCGGTCTTGTACGAGTTGACGAAGATAGGGGTTGCTTGCTTGCTAGCGTTGCTCACTACATATATATAGGCTGGAGCCTCCGCGCTTGCTTGCTAGGGTTGCTCTATTCACACACTCTCATCCTCTCCAGATTTAAACAAGATTGGGGTAGTAACACCGTCTTTCTCCCTTCAAAAAACATTGGCTTTCTATCCTCACCGCTGGTTACAGATCCGGATGTATCCCCCTCCGCCGGTGAAGGGGAGGAGGGGCAGGGTTTAGGCTGTCATCGACAGCGAGGGAGGAGACCCACCGCCGGCCACACCGTTATCTCTGGCCGAGCGCTGGCGCGGGAGGTCCTCCGATCCCTTCGTCGTTGCCTGTGGGCGGATCCGGCCTCCCGCCGCCCACCTATCCACATCCCGACGACCTTCAGGTATATCTTCTTCGAAACCGCCTTAGCTCTACTTCCCCAGCTCGCTACGTTGCTGCATGTGCATCATTTTCTACCTCTCAGCCCCTCTCGATCGGATGGTCCAACGTCACATATTTTTTTCTTCTTCTATTGTTAGAGGTAAAGCTACTTCCTGGAGTCGAATCTTGTACTCCCTCCGTCCGAAAATACTTGTCATTGAAATGGATGTATCTAGATGTATTTTAGTTCTAGACATATCCATTTTGATGACAAGTAATTACGGATAGAGGGAGTACTTGGTTCAAATAAGAAATAAAATGGGGGTGGGGGAATTTAGTATGTACATCCAATGGCGGAGCTAGCACAGGATCATTGGGAGGGGCAATGGCAAAATACGGCTTTATGAAGGGGTAAAAGTCCCTATTTTTCTCAATCTATGCCATCTTAAAAAAATTCTTCACAAAAGCTACCAGGTTTGGGGGGGCCACAGCCCCCTCAGCCATACACATAGCTCCGCCTGTGTGTACATCAGACTTGGTACAAACAGGAAGGAAAGGGGGTGAAAGTAGTACAGACTGGTCATCCAACCGGTCTCTTGGTCGAAAAGGGAAATATAGGGGTAACGCTGTACACAGTGGTATGACCAGGACTAGATTTGCTATCCACACATAGGAGTAGGTGGCTAGAGTGTACAAAAATGGGACCAACCCAGATATGTTTCTTGGATGTTTGTTTCTCGGGGCAACAAACTATGAATCACCACTTTATGCCCCTGTTTACGTACATGGTGCTGGACTGCTGCTGCACCCACTGTTATAAGCCATGACAAGTTTAGCCAAATGTTTTTGCCTGTAATTATTTGAGACTCTGATTGTTTCCTCTGTGCCTTTTTGTGCAAACAGGGATATCCAATTCACCTGGTTGCTGTTGTGACCTTTTGGTGCACTGCACAAAACTCTTCTTAAAAGAAGTGACTTTTGTGCTGTTTAACTGGAATGTCATAATGGAATAGTTGGTTCATTTTGGTGGAACTGCACAAAGGGAGATCTGTGTTCCAATCCTCATCATCCATATTGGCGCCATAACCTTCCTTTAGGTAAGAATGATATTTAATGCATGTGTTCATCTCTATTTTCCGACTGCCATGAGAAAATAATGTTGTTTTTTACTAGTACACTTGTACTCCCTCACTGACAAAACCAATTATGAATTCGAAGGCCAATCATGTACTTGGTTTCACCAACTAGTGAGGAGAAAGAGAAACAGAGCATGAAGAGGAAGAAGAAGAATAATAAACAGTGCCAAGGCGATCTTGCTGAAGCCAGAGGCCTCAGTCGAGGCCATTCAAGGGCTCCGGCAACGACTACCTTACATGTGAGACGATCCTCCAGGGAGCCCTTCCACTTCTGCTGTCTCACTTAATTAATTAGGAGTACTTAAGTACCACTAATTTATTACTGCCTAATTTTCCTGTTGGAGTTAAACAAATCTTTAGTAGGACCCTATGCTGAATCATGTACGTGTGTATGTTTGTCTATGGAGGTGAATCATGTGGTGGAGCAGGGAGGGAATATTATTAGTGTCATGACATAATAGTGCTATTGTTTTGCATGTCAATTTATTGTCATTGGTTCAATGAGGCAATGTTTTGCGTATTATCCATCATGAATTTGATGCTACTGGTTGAGTAATATGCTAATGTCTTCCTATCCTTTCTCACTAAGCTAATGAAGGTTTCACCTTGTTCCTACTTGTGCAAACAGGGATCATGTTGTGCCAATCATACATTAAATGGAACTACACAAGACAATACAATGAACTGTATCCCAGCCAGTGCTTTAACTCTGCTGGAAGTTCTTGATAATCTTTCGATATAATCTCAGCACTGGTAAACAAGACTGATTTCAACCATACATTTGAAGCGCACAAAAATATATACTATTGTGTGATTCCAGTGAGTGCTTTATCATATCTTATGGGACTACATGAATAAGCTTTTTTTCTCAGGTTGGTACGAGCCTAAGGCCTTTATCCATATTAGTTTGCTGTCATCTCTATTTGTATCATGCTACTATCATGAGAAACTCCTTTATCTTTGCACATTAAAGTTTTGCAACCTATGATAAATGGCAATGCTTTGAGTGTTGAGTTGAGCTAATTGGCACTGATTAAATAAACTAATACCTCTCTTTAAGCAAGTCTAATATGTTGCTAACTTTACCAATTAAGATAATGAGGGTGCTTCTATTTGTTAGTGTATGTTTCATAAACTAGTCCCACTATTACAGTAATCTCACTCTCTCAATATATGTGCCAATAGGGATGCTCTATTTTGGTGGAACTGCACAAAAACTTTGGGTGCTTCATTGCCTCGACAACTTCCGTCCTTTCCTGTCAGTTGCTAAACTTCGCATGCTTTCTTCCTTTGTTGTCAGTCGCTTGGCTTATCTCGGCTTCCAGTCAAAGGAAATAGTAATTGATATGCTACCTCACACAGGTTGGTACTGGTCTTTATCCTGATTATTGTGCCTGTCATATGTATTGGTAATTTGGTATTGTGCTACTGTTTGCCGATTTCATAAAGGAGTAATTTGGAGCCTGAACTCGCAGGCAAACCATTACATCGGGTGATTTCAGTAGAACTGTACAAAATGATCAGATGGACAGGTACTTATGCTGCTGCTATGTACTCCAAAGTTCACTCAGACAAGCATCGATGTTGACAAGAAGTGCCTATATTCATTCGAGTATCAACCGGCGTCAACCAATTGTCAAACTCCAAGTGTTAGGAGAGTGAACGCCAAAAATATTGCTTGGTTCATAGCCCAGAAAAACGTAGTCCAGTCTTTGGTCCCAACTTGTGCCTTTTGGTTATCGGCACATATGTTAGCGAACTATATGGAATGGAGTCTAAAGATTCCAGACAAGTTGGTTGACGCGTATATTCATCTGGCACTTAATCAGTCTGCACGCCAAGGATGCTCCATTTCAGTTGAACTGCACAAAAAATTTCGGTGGTTCATTTTCTCAACCGCCTCCTTTCTCGTCTTCAATGTAGAATTTTGGCGAGATACAGGACCAAGATAACCCAGTAAACTGGTTGGATGAAAGTAGTGGCCAAGTTGCTCAAACCTCCCTAGGCACGAGGCCACTATTTGAGGATAAACCTACAAGCAAAGTTCAGATTGTCTGTGCTGCCTCTTATGTACTCGAAAGTTTACTTGTACAAGAACTAATTTTAGCAAGAAGTACCTCCGATTGAACACCATTTACCAGTCTGTACCCTAGGTAATTAAAGTTCGTCCATGGATCATATTGGCTGTAATCTCAATCATTTGGATGCATAAACATACTGAACATGCGTATATCTGAATCTTTTTGTAAATTATGTATGAATATTGTCGTGTGATCTATCAATCATTTGGATGCATAGATATGCTGAGCTTGTGTATATATGAATCTTTTGAGTTATTGATTGTGAATGTTGGCTATGGATATGAACGTGTCGTGTGAACCTGAGTTTGATATGAATGTTTACCTTTTCTGTTGTATTTGTGTGTGAACTTGTTAGTATGACTACTGTGGGGTATAAAACGCAGGTCTCTTATAAAAGTAATGCCATGTCCAATTTATGTTTTCCCTTCTAACCACCGCGGCTGTGCTGCCGCGCACCCGAACCAGTGAAGTTTCCCACTCTTCTACATCTGCGACTCCACTGCAGCTTAATAAATAGTAACGTCTTCGGTTTTAGCCCGGTTTTCCGTAGATTAACCAGGCAATTCTCTTCTTCTTAATTAATCAACGAGGCAATTCTTTTGCCTCCGTTTCTAAAAAAATTAGTAACGTCTAACTGAGCCAGTTAGTTAGATGCATACACTTGGTGTAGTAGGATCTTTATTTAGTTTGATGCATACACTTGTTCTTTTTTGGTAGCCCTTTTGTAATGATGGCTGATGTTTGGTTTATAAGAGAGAGATGCATCTTCACTCTTCTGGCCCGCTTACTGCTTCTGTTGCACCCCCAGCCCTGGTTGCTGCTGCTGCTGTTTTCAATGTACAATCAGTAGTATATTTCGTCTGTTGGTTGAATAAATGTGTTGTTAGAATGACAAACACAATGTTTTGGAAGTCGTTGCATGGTTCGATCCTTTAGTGCCCCGTACCGTACGTAGCGCATACTATTTATCCTACGGAACACATTTTTTTAAACTCGGAACACATTTTGCACTTGTTGATAACATGCAGCCCACTGATGAAGGCCCAATAGAGAAGCCCATAGTTAACTAGAAGGGAGGCTCTCACATGAATCAGGCCCAGGTACATGCTCATGGTCCCCTAAACATAAATAAATAAATAAAGCTAAATGCTCATGCACCAGTTCTTTGGGAAAATAGGTAGCCCAGTATTTCTTTTTGAAGAATACCCAAGCTAGGCCTATTTGTTTTCTCCGAATTACTGGGCTGCAAATCTTTCAAGACGAGGAGGGATGCATTCCGGCCTGGCTTAAGAGTATGGTCAATGTATGTTAAAAGTAATATCAAAAGGGGTTGAAAATTCCAAAAAATTTATAGCAAATGGGATATAAGTTTCTTTTTTTTTGTTCTTCACTGATATCTTATACGTATTTCATTGGATTTAACCTGACATAGTACTAATTTATTTTTAAATTTGTTTTAGTATGTCTATTAATTTTTGGATTAAGAATATTTCGTTCCCTAGCAAAAATTTGTGAATTTTCAAAATTTCCCACATATTTAGTTAATTTTTTGAACCTGGTACTGACTAGAAAATGGCCAGCAATTCTAAAAATGGAAAACGGGCTGCAATAAATTCCATATGAATTAGAAAATGAGTAAAAATTATAAAAATAATAGCAAATGGGATGTACACGCCACAGATTTTGAGGCTAACTTGTTTACGCAAGGCTTTGTCAGTGAACACACGATTCTAGCAGCAGTTAGTGTTGGATGTCCATCCAACGGCCGACGTGCTTCTTCAATCTCTGATCTTCCTGCTCCAGCCGCCTAAACTAGCGCCGGTGGGACAGCCTGCTCCCTCCTCTTGTGGCCCGCTGTGATGCCGCGCAGGCTTCCCCGACCCACCCTACTCCCTTCGCTGGCCTGGCAGCACGCAATCAACTACCTCCTTATTACACGAAAAAAATGATTCCTCCCACTAACATCTGGGGCGCACCGGTTGGGAGGCTGACCTATGGGCCTACTAAGTTGACGCATACACAGGGCTTGTCAACTTAGTCAACAAATGATTCTAGCAGCAGTAACTGTTGGATTTGAATCGAACGGTCCTGCTACTTCTTCAATCACTGCTCTTCTTGCACCAGCCGCCCAAACCAGCACCGGGGAGACCGCCTGCTCCTGCCTCCAGTGGCCGGCTGTGCTGCCAATGAGGCCTCATCGGCCCCTACTACTCCCACCGCTAGCCAGGCCCTGCGGCGACGGCAGCCTCACACCGTAGCCGAACCAGTGAACCCTCATACTCCTCTCCGCGTGGGCATCCACTGCCGCGTCTTCCCCGGCTCCGCGTCGTCCCCTTCCTAGGCCTCACCATCGTCCACCGCCTTGGTGCTCTCGGCGCGGCGTGGTCAACATGGTCAACGACATTCCATCGGAAGAGTACTGTACGTGGAGAGGCTGACAGCTGGGTCACGGCCACAGCCCAGTTTTTTTGTGATTTGCCAAGTAAGTCGTTTTGTCACACCTGTTGGGCTGCAAATCTTTCAAGACAAGGAGAGCTTTCATTCGGCTGGCCGAGAAAATGTCCCATCAGTAATGAGAAATGGGATGTACATTTTTAAAACACATCAAACCGGCAATTAGTTTCAAAATCTTTTCTTCATTTCGAGATTTGAAATTACATTAATTTTTATGCGTGGAGAATTTGTTGGATTTTATATTGATATACATTTATTTTTAAAATTAGTTTGAATGTGAGTCGAAATTTCGGGATTAAAAACAGTTCGGACCGCACCGAAATATGCAAAATTTCATATAATTTTTTTAACCGTGGCCACAATATGGGCTGTAATGCTAACAAAAAGAATATGGGATCCAAAAAAAACCTTAATAATTAGCAAATGGGCTGTAAATTATTAGAAATAATGGCAGATGTGCTGTATGCTGTTTTCCACAGATTTGAGGCTTTCCTAAAAAAAGGTTGACGCACAAGCAGTGACTGTTGGATGGCCATCCAACGTCCGTCGTGCTTCTTCAATCTCTGCTCTTCCTGCTCCAGCCGCTCAAACAGGCGCCGGCGGGACTGCCTGCTCCCTCCTCCCCACGGCCGGCTCTGCTGCCGCGCAGGCCTCACCGCCCCACCATACTCCCATCGCTGGCCTAGCCATCCCTCCACTCACCCACACCTGATGTTATTCTCCGGCGACGGCAGACGAACCAGTAAACCCTCGTACAGTCATACTCCCCTCCGCGTGGGAAACAACTGCCGAGTCTTCCCTGCCTCCGTGTCGTTCCCTTCCTAGGCCTCGCCGTCATCCACCGCCCTAGTGCTCTCGGCGCGGCCTGGTCAACATGGTCAACGACCGACATGCATCTGAAGTGGACTGTACGTGGAGAGGCCGACAGCTAGGTCCACGGCCGCACGCAAGGAAATGTCTCCTTATTACGCGCAAAATAATGATTCCTCCACCTGACATCAGGGACCCACCGAAAGGGCCTCTGTATTTCGCGAAAGAAACGTTACCGCCGCTGACAGCTCGGACTCACCAGCTATATCTTCGCACGCAAGGAAGTGCCTCCTTATTACGCTAAAAAAATGAATACCCCCCAGCTAGCAGGGACCCACCTTGCTGGGAGGCTGACTTGTGGGCCTACTAAGTTGACGGGGATGGAGGGCTTTGTCAACTTAGTCAATATGCACGATTCTAGCTCTAGTGACCATGCGATGTCCATCCAACGGCCGTAGTGCTTCTTCAACCTTTGGTCTTCTTGCTCCAGTCGCCCAAACTAGCACCGGTCGTGCCTCGTGCTCCTGCCTCCCGTGGCCGGCTGCGATGCGGCGGAGGCCTCACCGCCCCCTACTACTCCCACCGCTGGCCAGGCCATCCCTCTATTCACCCACACCCCATGTTATTCTGCGGCGATGACAGACTCACACTGCAGTGAACCAGTGAACCCTCGTACTCCTCTACGCGTGGGCATCCACTGCCACGTCTTCCCGGGCTCCGCGTCGTTGCCTTCCTAGGCCTCGCAGTCGTCCACCGCCGTGGTGCTCTCGGCGCGGCATGGTCAATGTGGTCAACGACCGACTTCCATCGGAAGAGTACTGTGCGTGGAGACACTGACAGCTGGGTCCACGGCCGCAGCAAGGAAGTGCTCTTTATTACGCGCAAAATAATTATTCCTCCACCTGACAGCGGGGACCCACCGGACGGGCCACCGTATTTCGCGAATAAAACATTTCCCCCTGACTGCTGGGACCCACCAGCTACACCTTCGCACGCAAGGAAGTGCATCTGGGCAAAAAAACAAAACGATTCGGCCCCCTGACTGCTGGGACCCACCAGCTACATCTTCGCACGCAAGGAAGTGTCTGACAATCGGGACCCACCTGGTCGAAGCGTACGTAGCATTGTCATTCTGGTCACGAACGTGTACGTACATATATACTGGTCGATGTAGAGGCGCACACGTGTCGTAGTAGAGGCGCGCACGTAGCATGTACACGTACGTACAGCGGCCAGGGTGCAAGAAAGAAAATACTGCCACGTATGTGTACATACGGGCGGGGTCTCGAACGCCTACTCGTGCATACGTACGGCCAGGGCTCGTGTACATGGCTGGGTCGGAACGGAGAAACAGCGTCATCGTCGTGTTCATGGGGAGGAAACGGAATGCGTCGTGTTCATCAGGAGGCAACGGAATGCGTCGTGTTCATGGGGAGGCAACGGAATGCGTCGTGTTCATCGGGAGGGCTTGGATGGAACAGGCGATGGAAACGAGGCCTGGCGTACCGCAGAACGAAGGAAACGGCCTTGTGTTCGACCGGCCACGTTCGAAATGGGATCCTGTTCATCGGGAGGGGTCTGGCGTACCGCAAAACAAAGGAAACGGACCTCCTACGGTCGAAACAGGGGTCCTGTTGATCGGGAGGGGTGTGGCGTACCGCAAAACGGACGAAACGGACTTGTGTTGGAGCGCTACGGTCGAAACGGGGGTCCTGTTCATCGGGAGGGGTGTGGCGTACCGCAAAACGGGACTCCACGGGATACTGTTCATCTCCACCGTCAACCCCCTCCAGCCTCCACGAGCTACTGTTCATCCACCGTCGACCTCCTCCAGCCTCCACCTGCGACTGTTCATCCACGGGCTCCTGTTCATCTAGCCTCCATCGCGTGATACTCCACCGGCTATTGTTCAACCAGCCCTCTCCACGGGCTCCTGTTCAACCACCCCTCCACGGGCTACTGTTCATCCTGCCCTCCACCGTCTACTGTTCATCCTGCCCTCCACGGGGTCGTCCTGTTCATCCAGCCCTCCACGGGGTCCTGTTCATCCAGCCCCAACCGGCTCGATCGATCGGGTCATTGTTCATCCAGAGGCAACATCGATCGGCTTCAGTTAGCAACAGTAGCAAAGGAATCGCTCGATCAGGTTCATTTAACAGCCATCGATCGATAGCTCGGGTTCAGTAACGCGTAGCCTGCAGTGCAATCGCTCGGGTTCAGTTAGAGCCCAACGCCTCGCTCGGGTTCAGTTAGAGCCAATGCCTCGCACACACGCGCGTACGTGTATGAGCGAAGCGTGCATCGCTCGGCCCCCGACCTCCCACCGTAACCGGGAACTCCCCGAAATTTTCCTCCCCCTCGCTTCTACCATGGTTTTTTCCGTCATGGATGGCCCAAAGAATGTCATGCAGCTGCATCTCCGGCCCGCCCAGGACGAAAAGCCCATTTTCTGTCATGATTTTTTGTCATAGAAGTAGGAGCCCACCACATCTATGATGATACCAGGTTTTGTCACAATTATCGTCATAGAAGTGTCATATGTATGACAGAAAAAAATTCGTTCGGCCCAAAATGTCACAGATGTGTCTTTTTTTTGTAGTGAGTGTTCCATGCCCTTTTTTAATGGAAATTGGAATCTAATATTCCCTTCCTTCATATCAATAATTGCACCAACCGTTCTAAGGAAAGGTCTACCAAGAATAATAGGGCAAGAAGGATTGCAATCTATATCAAGAACGATAAAATCTACGGGCACATAATTCCTATTTGCAACAATAAGAACATCATTAATTCTTCCCATAGGTTTCTTAATAGTGGAATCCGCAAGATGCAAGTTTAGAGAGCAATCATCAAAATCACGAAAATCTAGTAAATCACACAAAGTTTTGGGAATAGTAGAGACACTAGCACCCAAATCACACAAAGCATAAAACTCATAATTTTTAATTTTAATTTTAATAGTTGGTTCCCACTCATCATAACGTTTTCTAGGGATAGAAACTTCCAATTCAAGTTTTTCTTCATAAGATTGCATCAAGGCATCAACGATATGTTTAGTAAATGCTTTATTTTGACTATAAGCGTGAGGAGATTTTAGCACGGATTGCAATAAGGAAATACAATCAATCAAAGAGCAATTTTCATAGTTAAATTCCTTGAAATCCATAATAGTGGGTTTAGCAACATCTAGGGTTTTAATTTCTTCAATCCCACTTTTATCAAATTTAGCATCAAGATCAACAAATTCCGAATTCTTAGAACGCCTTCTAGGTAACGGTGGATCATATTCAGTCCCATCATTATCAAGATTCATATTGCAAAACAAAGATTTAATAGGGGACACATCAATAACTTTTAGATCTTCATCATTATATTCATAGGAATTAGAAGAACACGCTTTTATGAAGGCATCTTTCTTATCACGCATCCTAGCGGTTCTTTATTTGCACTAGTCAATGGAAATTCTCATTGCTTTGAGAGACTCATTGATATCATGCTTAGGTGGAATAGATCTAAGTTTCAAAGAATCAACATCAAGAGCAATTCTATCAACGTTCCTAGCCAAATTATCAATCTTAAGCAATTTTTCTTCAATCATAACATTAAAATTCTTTTGTGAAGAAATAAATTCTTTAATATTAGGTTCAAAATCAGCGGGCATCTCATTATAATTTCCATAAGAATTGTTGTAGGAATTACCATAATTATTAGAGGGATTACTAGGATAAGGCCTAGGATTGAAATTTCCTCTATACGTGTTGTTACCAAAATTGTTCCTACCAACAAAATTCACATCCATAGATTCATTATTATTCTCAATCAAAGTAGACAAGGGCACATCATTAGGATCAGAAGAAACACTCTTATTAGCAAATAATTTCATAAGTTCATCCATCTTTCCACTCAAAACATTAATTTCTTCTATCGCATGCACCTTTTTAGTAGATCTTTCAGTATGCCATTGAGAATAATTAACCATAATATTATGTAGAAGTTTAGTAGCTTCTCCTAAAGTGATTTCCATAAAAGTGCCTCCCGCGGCCGAATCTAAAAGATTTCTAGAAGCAAAATTTAATCCGGCATAAAATTTTTGTATAATCATCCACAAATTCAAACCATGAGTAGGGAAATTACGTATCATTAATTTCATTCTCTCCCAAGCTTGTGCAACATTTTCATGATCAAGTTGTTTAAAATTCATAATATCGTTTCTAAGAGAGATGATCTTAGCGGGAGGAAAATACTTAGAGATAAAAGCATCTTTGCGCTTGTTCCATGAATCAATACTACTTTTAGGCAAAGACAAAAACCAAGCTTTAGCACGATCTCTAAGCGAAAAAGGAAATAGCTTCAATTTAACAATATCATTATCGACATCTTTCTTCTTTTGCACGTCACACAAATCAACGAAGCTATTAAGATGGGTAGTGGCATCTTCACTAGGAAGGCCGGAGAATGGATCTTTCACGACAAGATTCAACAAGGCAGTATTAATTTCACAAGATTCAGCATCGGTAAGAGGAGCAATCGGAGTGCTAAGGAAATCATTATTGTTGGTATTGGTGAAGTCACACAATTTAGTATTATCTTGAGCCATCGCGACAAACAAGCAAACTAACACATGAGCAAACAAAAAGCAAATGGGCAAAAGAGGCAAACGGAGAAAGAGAGGGAGGAAGGAGAGAGAGAGGGCGAATAAAACAGCAAGGGTGAAGTGGGGGAGAGGAAAATGAGAGGCAAATGGCAAATAATGTAATGCGGGAGATAGGGATTGTGATGGGTACTTGGTATGTTGACTTTTGCGCAGACTCCCCGGCAACGGCGCCATAAATTCTTCTTGCTACCTCCTGAGCACTGCGTTGGATTTCCTCGAAGAGGAAGGGATGATGCAGCAAAGTAGCGTAAGTATTTCCCTTAGTTTTTGAGAACCAAGGTATCAATCCAGTAGGAGGCTACGCTCGAGTCCCTCGTACCTACACAAAAACAATAGCTCAACGCAACCAACGCGCTTAGGGGTTGTCAATCCCTTCACGGTCACTTACAAAAGTGAGATATGATAGAGATGATAAATAATATTTTTCGTATTTTTGGTATAGAGGTGCAAAGTAAATAAAGTAAAAGCAAAGCAATAATAAAGTGATGGAGAATGATATGATGAGAAAGAGACCATGGGGCCATAGGTTTCACTAGTGGCTTCTCTCAAGAGCATAAGTATTCTACGGTGGGTGAACAAATTAATGTTGAGCAATTGACAGAATTGAGCATAGTTATGAGAATATCTAGGTATGATCATGTATATAGGCATCACGTCCGAGACAAGTAGACCGAAATGATTCTGCATCTACTACTATTACTCCACTCATCGACCGCTATCCAGCATGCATCTAGAGTATTAAGTTAAAAACAGAGTAACGCCTTAAGCAAGATGACATGATGTAGAGGGATGGTTTCATGCAATATGATAAAAAACCCATCTTGTTATCCTCCATGGCAACAATACAATACGTGCCTTGCCGCCCCTTCTATCACTGGGAAAGGACACCGCAAGATTGAACCCAAAGCTAAGCACTTCTCCCATGGCAAGAACAACCAATCTAGTAGGCCAAACCAAACTGATAATTCGAAGAGACTTGCAAAGATAACCAATCATACATAAAAGAATTCAGAGAAGATTCAAATATTATTCATAGATAGACTTGATCATAAACCCACAATTCATCGGTCTCAACAAACACGCCGCAAAAAGAAGATTACATCGAATAGATCTCCACGAGAGAGGGGGAGAACATTGTATTGGGATCCAAAAAGAGAGAAGAAGCCATCTAGCTACTAGCTATGGACCCATAGGTCTAAAGTAAACTACTCACACTTCATCGGAGGGGCTTGGATGATGATGTAGAAGCCCTCCGTGATTGATGCCCCCTCCGGCGGAGCTCCGAAACAGGCCCCAAGATGGGATCTCGTGTATACAGAAAGTTGCGGTGGTGGAATTAGGCTTTTGGCTCCGTCCCGATCATTTGGGGGTACGTGGATATATATAGGAGGAAGAAGTATGTCGGTGGAGCTTCGAGGGGACCACGAGGCAGGGGGCGCGCCCTAGGGGGGGCGCGCCCTAGGGGGGGCGCCCCCTACCCTCGTGACCACCTCGTTGCTTTTTTGACGGAGGGTCCAAGTCTCCTGGGTCTTATCTGATGAGAAAATCAAGTTTCCGAAGGTTTCATTCCGTTTGGACTCCGTTTGATATTCCTTTTCTTCGAAACCCTAAAACAGGCAAAAAACAACAATTCTGGGCTGGGTCTCCGGTTAATAGGTTAGTCCCAAAAATAATATAAAAGTGGATAATAAACCCAATAATGTCTAAAACAGTAGATAATATAGCATGGAGCAATCAAAAATTATAGATACATTGGAGACGTATCAGGAAGAGATCTTGAAGCACGAGGAGGTGCTAATGCTGGTGTTGGGGAATGCAGCATTGCAAAAAAATTCCTACAATCATGCAAGATCTATCTAAGAGATGCATAGCAACGAGAGGAGAGAGTGTGTCTACGTACCCTTGTAGACCTAAAGCGGAAGCATTTAGTAACGTGGTTGATGTAGTCGAACGTCTTCGCGATCCAACCGATCCAAGTACCGAACGTACAGCACCACCGCGATCTCCACACGTTCAGCTCGGTGACGTCCCTCAAACTCTAGATCCAGCTGAGGCCGAGGGAGAGTTTCGTCAGCATGACGACATGGCGACGGTGATGATGAAGTTACTGACGTAGGGCTTCGCCTAAGCACTACGACAATATGACCGAGGTGTGTTTTTGTGGAGGGGGGCAGCGCACACGGCTAAAACAATTGTCAACTTTTGTGTCTATGGGGTGCCCCCTCCCCCGTATATAAAGGAGGGAGGAGGAGGAGGCCGGCCTAGGAGGGGCGCGCCTATAGGGGGAGTCCAACTAGGATTCCCAATCCTAGTTGGAGTCCCCTTCCTTTTCCAAGAGGGGGAGAGGGAAGGAGTAGGAGAGGGAGAAGGAAAGAGAGGGGGGCGCCGCCCCCTCCCTAGTACAATTCGGACTTGCCATGGGGGGCGCGTGGCCAACCCTTGAGGCCCTTCTCTCCTTTCCTGTATGGTCCATTAAGGCCCACTATTTCCCCCAGCGAATTCCAGTAATTCTCCAGTAGTTTGAAAAATACCCGAATCGCTCGGAACCTTTATGATGTTCGAATATAGCCTTACAATATATCGATCTTTACGTCTCGACCATTTCGAGACTTCTCGTCATGTCCGTGATCTCATCCGGGACTCCGAACAACCTTTGGTACATCAAATCACATAACTCATAGTACAAATCATCATCGAACGTTAAGAGTGCGGACCCTACGGGTTCGAGAACTATGTAGACATGACCAAGACACATCTCCGATCAATAACCAATAGCGGAACCTGGATGCTCATATTGGCTCCTACATATTCTACGAAGATCTATATCGGTCAAACCGCATAACAACATACGTTGTTCCCTTTGTTATTGGTATGTTACTTGCCTGAGATTCGATCGTCGGTATCATCATACCTAGTTCAATCTTGTTACCGGAAAGTCTCTTTACTCATTCCGTAATGTAAGATCCCACAACTAACTCATTAGTCACATTGCTTGCAAGGCTTATAGTGATGTGCATTACCGACAGGGCCCAGAGATACCTCTCCGACAATCGGTGTGACAAATCCTAATCTCGATCTATGCCAACTCAACAAACACCATCGGAGACACCTATAGAGCATCTTTATAATCACCCAGTTACGTTGTGACGTTTGGTAGCACACAAGGTGTTCCTCCGGTATTCGGGAGTTGCATGATCTCATAGTCAGAGGAATATGTATAAGTCATGATGAAAGCAATAGTAATAAAACTAAACGATCATTTATGCTAAGCTAACAGATGGGTCTTGTCCATCACATCATTCTCTAATGATATGACCCCGTTCATAAAATGACAACACATGTCTGTGGTCAGGAAACTTAACCATCTTTGATTAACGAGCTAGTCAAGTAGAGGCATACTAGGGACACTCTGTTTGTGTATGTATTCACACATGTACTAAGTTTTCGGTTAATACAATTCTAGCATGAATAATAAACATTTATCATGATATAAGGAAATATAAATAACAACTTTATTATTGCCTCTAGGGCATATTTCCTTCATTCTCCCACTTGCACTAGAGTCAATAATCTAGTTCACATCGCCATGTGATTTAACACCAATAGTTCACATCACCATGTGACCAACACCCAAAGGGTTTACTAGAGTCAATAATGTAGTTCACATCGCTATGTGATTATCACCCAAAGAGTGATCATGTTTTGCTTGTGAGAGAAGTTTAGTCAACGGGTCTGCCACATTCAGAGCCGTATGTATTTTGCAAAAATTTCTATGTCTACAATGCTCTGCACGGAGATACTCTAGCTAATCGCTCCCACTTTCAATATGTATCTAGATCGAGACTTAGAGTCATCCAGATTGGTGTCAAGGCTTGCATCGACGTAACTCGTTACGACGAACTATTTGTCACCTCCATAATCGAGAAACATTTCCTTATTGCACTAAGGATAATTTTGACCGATGTTCAGTGATCCACTCCTGGATCACTATTGTACCCTCTTGCCAAACTCATGGTGAGGTACACAATAGGTCTGGTACACACCATATCATACTTTATAGAACCTATGACTTAGGCATAGGGAATGACTTTTCATTCTATTTCTATTTTCTGCCATGGTTGGGCTTTGAGTCTTTGCTCGAATTCACACCTTGCAACACAGGCAAGAACTCCTTCTTTGACTGTTCCATTTTGAACTACTTCCAAAACTTGTCAAGGTATGTACTCATTGAAAAAAATTATCAAGCATCTTGATCTATCTCTATAGATCTTGATGCTCAATATGTAAGCAGCTTCACCAAGGTGTTTCTTTGAAAAACTCCTTTCAAACACTCCTTTATGCTTTCTAGAAAATTCTACATTATTTCTGATCAACAATATATCATCCACATATAATATCAGAAATGCTACGGAGCTCCCACTCACTTTCTTGTAAATACAAGCTTCTCCAAAAGTCTGTATAAAACTATATGCTTTGATCAACTCATCAAAGCGCATATTCCAACTCCGAGATGCTCGCACCAATCCATAGATGGATCGCTGGAACTTGCACACTTTGTTAGGATCTTTAGGATTGACAAAACCTTATGGTTGCATCATATACACCTCTTCTTTAATAAATCCATTAAGGAATGTAGTTTTCATATCCATTTGCCAGATTTCATAAAATGCAGCAACTGCTAACATGATTCGGACAAACTTTTAAGCATCGATACGAGTGAGAAAATCTCATCATAGTCAACACTTTGAACTTGTCGAAAACCTTTTTGCGACAGTTCAAGCTTTGTAGATATTAACACTACTATCAGCGTCCGTCTTCCTCTTGAAGATCCATTTATTCTGAATGGCCTGCGATCAATGGTCAAGTCCACCAAAGTCCACACTTTGTTCTCATACATGGATTCTATCTCAGATTACATGGCCTCAAGCCATTTTGCGGAATCTGGGCTCATCATCGCTTCCTCATAGTTCGTAAGTTCGTCATGGTCACGTAACATGACCTCCAGAACAGGATTACCATACCACTCTGGTGCGGATCTTACTCTGGTTGACCTATGAGGTTTGGTATTAACTTGATCAGAAGTTTTCATGATCATCATCATTAGCTTCCTCACTAATTGGTGTAGGAATCACTGGAACTGATCTCTGTGATGAACTACTTTCCAATAAGGGAGCAGGTACAATTACCTCATCAAGTTCTACTTTCCTCATACTCACTTATTTCGAGAGAAACTCCTTCTCTAAAAAGGATCCACTCTTAGCAACAAAGATCTTCCCTTCGGATCTGTGATAGAAGGTGTACCCAACAGTTTCTTTTGGGTATCCTATGAAGACGCACTTCACTGATTTGGGTTTGAGCTTATCAGGTTGAAACTTTTTCACATAAGCATCACAACCCCAAACTTTAAGAAACGACAGCTTAGGTTTCTTGCTAAACCACAGTTCAGGTTTGGACGCACCATTACATTGTGGTGTTCCAGGTGGCATGAGTTGCGAAACTATTCCACATTGTTTCAAATGAAGACCAAACTCGTAACTCAAATATTTGTTTCCGTGATCACATCGTAGAAACTTGATTTTCTTGTTATGATGATTTTCCACTTCACTATGAAATTATTAGAACTTTTCAAATGTTTCAGACTTATCTTTCATCTAGTAAATATACCCATATCTTCTCAAATCATCTGTGAAGGTAAAAAAATAACGATACCCACCGCGAGCCTCAACACTCATTGGACCGCACACATCAGTATGTATTATGTCCAACAAGTCTGTTGCTCGCTCCATTGTTCCGACGAACGGAGTCTTAGTCATCTTGCCCATGAGACATGGTTCGCAAGCATCAAGTGATTCATAATCAAGTGATTCCAAAAGTCCATCAGCATGGAGTTTCTTCATGCGCTTTACACCAATATGTCCTAAACGGCAGTGCCACATATACGTTGCACTATCATTATTAACTTTGCATCTTTTGGATTCAATATTATGAATATGTGTATCACTACAATCAAGATTCAATAAACCATTTATATTGAGTGTATGACCATAGAAGGTTTTATTCATGTAAATAGAACAACAATTATTCTTTGACTTAAATGAATAACCATATTGCAATAATATGATCCAATCATATTTATGCTCAATGCAAACACCAAATAACATTTATTTTAGGTTCAACACTAATCCCGAAGGTAAAGGGAGTGTGCGATGGTGATCTTATCAACCTTGGAATCACTTCCAACTCACATCACCACCTCGCCCTTAACTAGTCTCTGTTTATTTTGCAACTCCCGTTTCGAGTTACTACTCTTAGCAACTGAACCAGTATCAAATAGTTAGGGGTTGCTATAAACACTAGTAAAGTACACATCAATAACATATATATCAAATATACCTTTGTTCACTTTTCCATCCTTCTTATCCGCCAAGTATCTAGGGCAGTTCCACTTCCAGTGACCATTTCCTTTGCAGTAGAAGCACTCAGTTTCAGGCTTGGCTCTAGCTTTGGGCTTCTTCATGGGAGTAGCAACTTGCTTGCCATTCTTCTTGAAGTTCCCTTTCTTTCCCTTTCCCTTTTACTTGAAACTAGTGGTCTTGTCAACTGTCGGTGTCAAAACCGGCGGATCTCGGGTAGGGGGTCCCGAACTGTGCGTCTAAGGCGGATGGTAACAGGAGGCCGGGGACACGATGTTTACCTAGGTTCGGGCCCTCTTGATGGAGGTAATACCCTACGTCCTGCTTGATTGTTCTTGATAATATGAGTAGTACAAGAGTTGATATACCACGAGATCGAAGAGGCTAAACCCTAGAAGCTAGCCTATGTTATGATTGTTGTTCTTGGTCCTACGGACTAAACCCTCCGGTTTATATAGACATCAGAGGGGGCTCGGGTTAATAGAGTCAATTACAAGGAAGGAGATCTACATATCCGTATTGCCAAGCTTGCCTTCCACGCCAAGGAGAGTCCCATCCAGACACGGGACGAAGTCTTCAATCTTGTATCTTCATAGTCCAACAGTCCGGCCAAAGGATATAGTCCAGCTGTCCGGATACCCCCTAATCCAGGACTCCCTCAGTAGCCCCTGAACCAGGCTTCAATGACGATGAGTCCGGCGCGCAGATTGTCTTCGACATTACAAGGCGGGTTCCTCCTCCGAATACTTCATAGAAGATTTTGAACATGCGGATCGTGTCCGGCTCTGCAAAACGAGTTCCACATACCACCATAGAGAGAATAATATTTCCACAAATCTATTCTGTTGACGTACCCCGTAGTGTGACATCACACCATAGCCAGGTCTTTATTCGAATCATTTTTCATAACCCATCTCAGCGTGTTTCGTGAGGCGGTTTCCTTGGCACGTCTTGTCGAAGCAGAGATCATGTCCCCTTTATCACGAGATTCTCATCAATACGGACGTGGGTAACCCAACCATGCCTATGGGTAGGTCTCCTAGATCTTAGGCAAGTCCCAAACGGCCATGAGGAGGACGCTTGATATTCACCCTCTTTATAAAGGGGACAAGGCTTATTCTTCTTGATCTTGATTGAATCCGCCTCCCGCCTCGAGTTCCAACACCGAAATCTCAGGTTTAGGCACTTCAGACCTTCAACTATGTCCGGATCCAACCTTCAAGGTCGGTGGATGCCTTCCTCCGTCACGGAGGAGGACATCAAGAAGTTGAGAGAGGCCAGATATCTGACCGCCGAAATTTTGCATCGGCTGCCTGCCCGAGGGCAAGTCGTCCCTACTCCCGAACCCAACGAGAGCGTCGTGTTCGTCTCCCACTTCCTCTGAGGACTGGGCCTCGCTCTGGATCCCTTTGCTAGGGGTCTTATGTTCTATTATGGGCTAGATTTTCACGATCTGGCCCCGGATTACCTTCTTCACATTTCGTCATTTATTGTCGTATGTGAGGCCTTCCTCCGCATTACCCCTCACTTCGGCCTGTGGCTCAAGACCTTCGATGTGAAGCCAAAGATGATCGAGGGGCAGCACGCAGCATGCGGAGACGCTTCAATAAGCAAAATCGCTGACGCTCCATGGCCTGAGGGTAGCTTCCCAGAGGTGTCCGAATTGTGGCAGCGGAAGTGGTTCTACATCACAGCTCCCCGAAGTGCCAAGTGGGTAGCTGTCCCCACCTTTCGCTCAGGCCCCCCACCACAACTGATGTCATGGATCAGCAGAGGGCTGAGCTAGGGTCCAGCCAAGGACGTGCCAATACTGCAAAGCCATATCCGAGATCTCTTTGAGAGAGATTTCAGTCTGGTTATGGTAGTGCAAGTTATGCTAGTTCGTCGAGTCCAGCCTTGTAATCGCCGTCCCCTCCGCATGTGGGAGTTCAACCCGGAGGGACCGCGAGCTATCCAACACTTCCTTGGCATGATGCCCGAGGAGATGCACAAATTGTTCTTCGGACCACAAATAATGTGTCCGGACATCACTGAGGATGCAGGTCTGAGCTGAAATCGCCCGGATACCCAAGTAAGTAGCCCCACATCCGAACACACTGTCCGTTTATTTATCGCAACGTTGCCCTAAAAAAGCCGCTCTTTGACCAGGATTGGATAGCGAAGGAAAATTTGATCAGGTGTCCGGCCCCCCTCCCTCAGACCTCACCAAATCCCGTACTAACCAGGATGCTGGAGATCGTGCCTTATCAAGCACCCTTAGGAGAAGATAAAGGGGGGAACAAGGAGGCTAGTGCCTCCACGAAGGAGGTTAGCTGGGGAGGAGGGACTGAAACTTCCTCTCCTCAGGGAAGGAAGAGGACCGCCTCCGAGGACCCGGAGATAATGGTCTCCAAACGGGGGAAGAAATCTTCGCCAAAGGGTCCTGCCCCAGGGGTACCCCGGCCGCACTATGCCCTCAAGGGGATCAGCCCTCCACCGAGCTGTTAGTAAAAGGGTACTTAATAATGAAAATACCTCACTTTACTTCTGAGGAAAATAACTGAAGCATTTATCTTGCAGTTCGGATCTTAGCCCTTCTCAGCAGATCTCGTCTTTAGGGGATCTTCTTCCAGAGATGATGGAGAGCAAAACGCCTCGAGGTGTCGTCACGGAGGGTTTCTCCTGATCCGGCAAGGCCAAAAGGCAATCCTATGGCCACCCGAAGTCCTCAGTATCCGGCTCTTGAAGAGAGCAATCGAAAGAGTCCGGCACCGTCTGGTGTGCGGTCGGACGTACTGAGGGATCTGCTAGAGCGAGCGACTATCTCACAAGAGCACCGCACGTTGATGGGTACGGTGATTGAAAGGATTTCGTCCGCCGAAAGCAGGTTGCATGAAGCCTTTATGAGTCTACTGACGGGTTTTGGGGTACGCGAAATGATGTACATTTTTGACAGTACCGCACATTTTTAGATGTGCCCTGCGAAGATAGTAGCCCCTGAGACTCTGGGTGCTGTCGAAGACGACGCCGCACAGAGGATCATTGTCCTAGGAATAATCATGCCACCTTAATACGCAGGTGGCGGAGGGTCCGGTGGCCAGCCAGATTGATGAGTTTGCTGAGCTAAAGCGGCAGCTTGACGTGGCAGATGCTGACATCGTACTTGTCAACAAGGGGCTTGACGAGGCACAGGGTATGTGATTCCTCCGACGACACATGGAAGAGGAGTATGATGCCAGTATCTATAACATGTGTGTGAATGCAGATGGAGCTGCGGCCGTGGAGAACCTTCGGGCGGAACTTGCCCGAGCCAAAGAACAAGCCAGGAAAAGCGATGCGGCTGCCCTAAAGGCAGTTAAGGAGCTGAAAGCCGAACAGGCTGCTCACTGCCAAAGCAAGGAGGAGATAGCCAGGATGGTTGTGGAATTGAAGAATGCCGCTGACCGTTACGAGCTTCTTGAAAAGGAAGATTGAGAGAAGAGGACAGACCTGGAGAAGGCCACGATGGCGACCAAAGACAGCCGCTCTGCAATGAGAGCGATGAAGGAGGAGCTGTGTCAAGCCGGGGATATCATGGCTGGGAAGCCCTTTATGCTGTGGATGAAGTTCGGAGATCCTAGGTACGCCCCTTTGGACCGGATGTGGAGTTCTGCGGACGCATATCTGGACTTAGCGGCGAGTGCTGCTGATGCGGCCGAATACTTCCGAGATCAAAAATATCGCGAAGTGGAAAAGCTGTTTTGGTCACAATTTAACGTTCCAGAGCGTCCGCTTCCATTGACTGATCGGTTAGCCGAATGGGCTGAGCTGAATAGGTTGTCCGGACTCGCATGAGGTCTATTATGGATCATCTATGGCCGGAAAGGCCAAAGCCGAATAGTTATCTTAGTTTGGTGCAGCAGTTCCTTGGTGCAGTGCTGCACATCAACGCGATGAAAAGGTCGGCGTGCATAGAGGGTGCACGGATGGCCCTTGCCCGTGTGAAGACATACTGGGCGGAGATGGAGGCCACCGCCATTGCAGCCCAAGATTCGGACGAGAGCCGAGTACCAGCCGAGCACTACTTTCGAGAAGTTCTTGAGGGCGCTCGTTCAATAGAAGCGTAGTGCTCGAAGAATATTATGTTCTAATGACATGTATTCCCATTGAAAAACAATGTTTTACTGAATTATAAAGGCTATTTTATACTTGTGCCTGAAAGAATTATAATACCTCTTGTGCGGCCGTTTATGTATATATGTATATAACCTGAAAGATGGTAGTCATCGGCTTCAGCCCCCATGCATATAATGCGGGGGTGCTCGCAGAAGACTCATGTTCACACTTGATCCAATGTCTTGGTCCATTAAGGAGGTGATAGCGCAGCGAACTAGGCAATCGGACTATAATGCTTTAACACTTTCACTTAGCCAGAGGAGTCTGACAGTGGGGCTACTATATAGCCCCTGGTGGCTCCGCACTCATCCGAATTCGGGGCGCGTACATGCCTGGCCAGGAAACGGCCCTTTGTTAAGGCGGAGGAATCCCGAAGATTCCGCTAGGTCATCGAGTGGTTGACCAGTCTCACGCTATATCATGACAGTCAGTTTTCGGCTTTCTCTACTGAGGTGCTCGTCCGGGTGAACCAGGGCACAATCGCAGAAGTTCTCCTGGTGCCGCCTTAGCCGATAGAGCGGAATGTAAGGAAGCAAAACACAAGATCCGGGAAAACCCAACATTTGACCAAAGACATGATTCGGAGCTGATGCATATAAGGCCAAACTCGCGACGCCGAACACTCCCTAAGGTATTCGGTCTTTATATGTAAACCGGGCTAAACAGTGCCCTTTGTAATAAGCCCCTGGTGTCCACGTACGTGCAATATTCTAACGTGGCCACATGCCAATACGTCAGCATCCTTCTCAATTGTACCAAGAATCCAGGGGATGTGTATCAACAAGAGACAGTAAAAAAGGATTACGCAGGGTCTTAATCTAAAAAGAATCCTTGGAATGGGTCCCTGCTGCACGTCTGCGCCTGTATCTCCGTTGTGCCGTATCCTGGATGGGTGTAGCACAATGGTCATCTGTAAAAGAGAGGAACTTAGCTGAAAAGTTGTCGTGCAAAAGGTAGGTTATACTAAATAAACCATGTACAGTTCAAGATGAGTAAAGTTGAGCCTAATTGTCACTTGTTTACACGCATTGAGCCCCTTGTAATGTTATAGGGGTATAGCCATCAAACCTGTATCAATTATATATAGCTACACCGGACTTGTCTAACCGCGTCCATGGTCTTAACGACCTGTCAGATGCTCTAGTTGGTGAGGCCGTTTAGTGTGCGGCTGCCAATGTAGCCGCACGGTCTTCCGCGCGCAAGGAGCGCTCAATATTTCCATTTACTGTAATGATGCCCCGTGGACTGGGCATCTTAAGCATGAGGGAAGTGTAATGCAGTATTGCGTTAAAGCGAGCGAAAGCTTCGCGTCCGAGTAGTGCTTGATAGCCACTTTGGAACGAGCGATGTGGAAGGTTACCTTTTCGCTGCGGAAGTTATCGGGAAAGCCGAATATAACCTCTAGTAGCAGGGAGCCCGTGCAATGGGCTTCTGGGCCTGGCGTTACTCCTTTAAAGGCAGTATTGCTATGGCTGATTTTTGTTGGGTCTATCCCCATTTTGCGGACTGTGTCCTGATATATCAGGTTTAAACTACTGCCGCCATCCATCAGGACTCGTGTGAAGTGGTATCCGTCAATTATCAGGTCTAACACCAAGGCAGCCCATCCTGCATGCCGGATACTTGCCGAGTAATCCCGATGGTCAAAGGTGATCGGTTGGGATGACCAGTGGCAGAACTCCGTGGTGATAGGCCCTGGGGCATGTGTCTCTAGGAGTGCCGCTTTGTTTCTCCCTACATCACGTGTAACACGTTTACTGTTTTGACTTCTGGTGGGAATTTCTTCTATTCCCCAGTGCTTTGCTTGCAAGGCTCGTCCTTGTCTTCGCTTGGTGTATCCTGCCCCTTGTGTTCGGCGTTGAGCTTGCCGAACTGCTTGAAGACCCAACATTCTCTACAGGTATGATTTGCAGGTTTATTGGGGGTGCTGTGGATTTGACATTTTTGTCCAGAATCTTGTTTAGGCTGGACAATTCGTCTCTGTTGCCTTTGGAGGGCAGCTTTTGCTGACCTGGCCGTGAGCTTCCGAATTCGGCGTTTACCGCCGTGCTCTTCGGGCTGTCTTCTTTATTCCGGCGCTTGTTTTTGCTATGTCGTGGCTTCCCGTTTCCGTCCCTGACTTCGGATGTACTTGGGTCACTGGTGCTACATCGGGCTAACCAGCTGTCCTCGCCCGCACAAAAGCGGGTCATGAGGCTTGTTAATGCTACCATTGTTCTCGGCTTTTCTTGGCCGAGGTGTCTGGCAAGCCATTCGTCTCGAACGCTGTACTTGAAAGCTGCTAAGGCTTCAGCGTCCGGACAGTCGACTATTTGGTTCTTTTTAGTGAGAAACCTGTTCCAAAGCTTTCGGGCTGACTCTCCGGGCTGTTGAGTTATATGACTTAAATCCTCTGCATCCGGTGGTTGGACATAGGTCCCTTGAAAAGTTGCCCGAAAAGCGTCCTCGAGCTCTTCCCAGCTTCCAATGGAGTTTTCGGGGAGGCTTTTAAGCCAGTGCCGAGCTGGCCCTTTGAGCTTGAGGGGTAAGTACTTGATGGTGTGGAGATTGTCTCCTCGAGCCATGTGGATATGGAGGATGTAGTCCTCAATCCAGACACCAGGGTCTGTCGTTCCGTCATACGCCTCTATGTTTACGGGTTTGAATCCCTCTGGAAATTCATGGTCCAGCACCTCATCGGTGAAACATAGGGGGTGTGCGGCACCCCTGTATTTGGGTGTACCATGGTGTTCGGATTTTTGTTGTGTTGTATTGCGTGCTGGAGCGCGCTTGCTTGGCCCGTAGATGGATCTGGTTGCGCCATCCTTTTGATGCGAGCCCTCACGTGGATCGCGTACTGGCTTGTGTGCGGCGTCGTTTACCGCTCTATGTTGGCCACGAGGTCGTCTATCCGACCGGATGGCTGTTTTGTTTTTTGATTGTGGGGGATCTAAGGCCTCCTCATCGAATTCAGGTAGCAGCTTTCGCTTCGGGTAGCTCTTTGTGTGGCGACTACCGCCGTACTTTGCTGCAGTGTTGAGTACTTCACTCCATCTAATTCCGAGTGTGTCTTGCGCAGCCCTGAGCCTTTGCTTCTGCTTTTTCAGACTCCTCACAGTGGCAACAAGCCTTTGATGGGTATTCTGTTGCTCCGGGTACCTGTCCGGTGTGATGTCATCCGGACTGTTATCTTCGCCGGAGTCGGGTTGTTCGGTTTGATTCACCGTGTTGCACTGGTCGGACGGTGGTTCAATGCCGTGTTTGTCGTCCGCTGGCTCACCCTGCTGTATTGCTGGGTCTATATGATCGCTGTTTCTGCCGAGGCGGGATTTTGAGCAGCGCTTACGCCGCCGCTTTGACTGCTTCTCGAGGGAACGATCCTTCGCTGCGTCCCTCCGTTCCTCGTCGTCGTTTTCTTTGGGTGTGTCCACCATGTATACATCATATGATGAAGTGGGCGTCCAGTGCCCTGTGGGCAGTGGCTCCTGTTCGTCTCCTGCATCGTTGTCCATACCGTCAATGTCTTCGGAGTCGAAGGCGAGCATGTCGGTCAAATTGTCGACAGTGGCTACTAAGTGGGTGGTGGGTGGGCGGCGAATTTCTTCGTCGTCCGCATCCCGATCTGGCCGGCCATAGTTCGGCCAGGACTCTCCTGACAAGGAGAGAGACCTTAATGAGTTCAGTATGTCGCCAAAGGGCGAGTGCTGAAATATATACACGAAGGTGAACTCCATGATCGGCGCCTAGTTGGATTCGATAGGCACGGGTGCAGGCGGTTCAGAGTCCGTGGCCGGGGAAGAATCCGGCAGTTCGGCATCATGGCTCCCATGAAGGGTAAGGTCGGTATTTGGCTCGATCGCCGCTGAAGATGTGGCCTCCGTGGCGGGGTCTATCCACCCGTCCTTGGATGGCGCAACTGGCTCCGAATTGAGGGTCAGAGCGGTCGCCGGTGCGATCTCCCGAACACTGTCCGATGGTAGAGCTAAATCATGCTCATCGTGACCGTGCGGCGCACTCGGCAAGGGCTCGAATCCGTCGAAGATCAAGTCTCCGTGGATGTCGGCCGTGTGGTTTATGCTTCCAAGCCTGACCTGGTGGCCAGGGGCGTAACTCTCGATCTGCTCCAGATGGCCAAGCGAGTTGGCCCGCAGTGCGGAGCCGCTGAATACAAAGATCTGTCCGAGGAGAAAATTCTCACCCCGGACTGCATCGCTATTGATGAGTGAAGGAGCCATCCAGCCTAACCATGACGACATAGAGGAACTCTCAATGAAAGCACCAATGTCGGTGTCAAAACCGGCGGATCTCGGGTAGGGGGTCCCGAACTGTGCGTCTAAGGCGGATGGTAACAGGAGGCCGGGGACACGATGTTTACCCAGGTTTGGGCCCTCTTGATGGAGGTAATACCCTACGTCCTGCTTGATTGTTCTTGATAATATGAGTAGTACAAGAGTTGATCTACCACGAGATCGAAGAGGCTAAACCCTAGAAGCTAGCCTATGGTATGATTGTTGTTCTTGGTCCTACGGACTAAACCCTCCGGTTTATATAGACACCGGAGGGGGCTAGGGTTACATAGAGTCGGTTACAAGGAAGGAGATCTACATATCCGTATTGCCAAGATTGCCTTCCACGCCAAGGAGAGTCCCATCCAGACACGGGATGAAGTCTTCAATCTTGTATCTTCATACTCCAACAGTCTGGCCAAAGGATATAGTCCGGCTGTCCGGATACCCCCTAATGCAGGACTCCCTCATCAACCATCAACACTTGATGCTTTTATTGATTTCTACCTTCGCTGATATCAGCATCGCGAATAGCTCGGGAATCGTTTTCGTCATCCCTTATATATTATAGTTCATCACGAAGTTCCAGTGACTTGGCGATAGTGACTAGAGAACTTTGTCAATCACTATCTTATCTGGAAGATTAAGTCCCACTTGATTCAAGCGATTGTAGTACTCCAGACATTCTGAGCACATGCTCACTAGTTGATCTATTCTCCTCCGTCTTGTAGGCAAAGTACTTGTTAGAGGTCTCATACCTCTCAACTCAGGCATGAGTCTGAAATACCAATTTCAGCTCTTGGAACATCTTATATGCTCCGTGGCGTTCAAAACATTTTGAATTCCCGGTTCTAAGCCATAAAGCATGTCACACTAAACTATCAAGTACTCATCATACCGAGGTTGCAAAAAGTTCATAACGTCTGCATCTGCTCCTGCAATAGGTCAGTGACCTAGCGGTGCATCAAGGACATAATTCTTCTGTGCAGCAATGAGGATAATATTCAGATCATGGAGCTAGTTTGTGCTACCTCTTGAGCATGCGTTGGTTTTCCCTTGAAGAGGAAAGGGTGATGCAGCAAAGTAGCGTAAGTATTTCCCTTAGTTTTTTAGAACCAAGGTATCAATCCAGTAGGAGATAATACACAAGTCACCTAGTACCTGCACAAACAATCAAGAACCTCGCAACCTACGTGATAAAGGGGTTGTCAATCCCTTCATGGTCACTTACGAAAGTGAGATCTGATAAAGATAATAAGATCAATATTTTTGGTATTTTTTTTGTATAGATTACAAACTAGTAAACGAGATGCAATAATAAAAAGAGATGCCATATAATAAGGAAGAGACCCGGGGGCCATAGGTTTCACTAGTGGCTTCTCTCATGATAGCAAGTATTACGGTGGGTGAACAAATTACTGCTAAGCAATTGATAAAAGAGCGCATAGTTATGAGAATATCTAGGCAATGATGATGAAATATAGGCATCACGTCCGTGTTAAGTAGACCGAAACGATTCTGCATCTACTACTATTACTCCATACATCGACCGCTATCCGGCATGCATCTAGAGTATTAAGTTCATAAGAACAGAGTAATGCTTTAGGCAAGATGACATGATGTAGAGGGATAAACTCAGGCAATATGATATAAACCCCATCTTTTTATCCTTGATGGCAACAATACAATATGTGCCTTGCTGCCCCTACTGTCACTAGGAAAGGACAGCGCAAGATTGAACCCAAAGCTAAGGGCTTCTCCCATTGCAAGAAAGATCAATCTAGTAGGCCAAACTATACCGATAATTCGAAGAGACTTGCAAAGATATCAAATATTGCATATAAGAATTCAGAGAAGAACCAAATATTGTTCATAGATAAACTTGATCATAAATCCTCAAATCATCGAATCTCGGCAAACACACCGCAAAAAGTATTACATCGAATAGATCTCCAAGAACATCGAGGAGAACTTTGTATTGAGAACCAAAGAGAGAGAAGAAGCCATCTAGCTAATAACTATGGACCCGAAGGTCTGTGGTAAACTACTCACACATCATCGGAGAGGCTATGGTGATGATGTAGAAGCCCTTTGTGATCAAACCCCCCTCCGGCAAATCACCGAAAAAGGTGCCTAGATGAGATCTCACGGGTACAGAAGGTTGCGGCGGTGGAAAACTGGTTTCGTGGCTCCCCTGGATGTTTTTATGGTATAAGAGTATATATAGGCGAAGGAAGTACGTCGGTGGAGCTACGAGGGGCCCACGAGGGTGGGGGCGTGCCTGAAGGAAATATGCCCTAGAGGCAATAATAAAGTTATTATTTTATTTCCTTATATCATGATAAATGTTTATTGTTCATGCTATAATTGTATTATCCGGAAACATAATACTTGTGTGAATACATAGACAAACTAAAACGTAACTAGTATGCCTCTACTTGACTAGCTCGTTAATCAAAGATGGTTATGTTTCCTAACCATAGACATGTGTTGTTATTTGATTAACGGGATCACATTATTAGGAGAATGATGTGATTGACATGACCCGTTCCATTAGCTTAGCACCCGATCGTTTAGTATGTTGCTATTGCTTTCTTCATGACTTATACATGTTCCTATGACTATGAGATTATGCAACCCCCGTTTGCGGAGGAACACTTTGTGTTCTACCAAATGTCACAACATAACTGGGTGATTATAAAGGAGCTCTACAGGTGTCTCCAAAGGTACATGTTGGGTTGGCGTATTTCGAGATTAGGATTTGTCACTCCGATGGTCGGAGAGGTATCTCTGGGCCCTCTTGGTAATGCACATCACATAAGCCTTGCAAGCATTGCAACTAATGAGTTAGTTGTGAGATGATGTATTACGAAACGAGTAAAGAGACTTGCCGGTAATGAGATTGAACTAGGTATTGAGATACCGACGATCGAATCTTGGACAAGTAACATACCGATGACAAAGGGAACAAAGTATGTTGTTATGCGGTCTGACCGATAAAAGATCTTCGTAGAATATGTGGGAGCCAATATGAGCATCCAGGTTCCACTATTGGTTATTGACCGGAGACATGTCTCGGTCATGTCTACATTGTTCTCGAATCCGTAGGGTCCGCACGCTTAACGTTACGATGATAGTTTCATTATGAGTTTATATATTTTGATGTACCAAAGTTAGTTCGGAGTCCCGGATATGATCACGGACATGACGAGGAGTCTCGAAATGGTCGAGACATAAATATTGATATATTGGAAGCCTATGTTTGGACATCCGAAGTGTTCCGGGTGAAATCGGCATTTTACTGGAGTACCAGGAGGTTACCGGAACCCCCCGGTAACCTAATGGGCCTTAATGGGCCTAGTGGAGGAAGAGGAGAGGAGGCCTAGGGGCTACCGCGCGCCCCTCCCCCCCAAGTCCGAATTGGACAAGGAGGGGGGGCGGAGCCCCCCCTTTCCTTTCTTCCCTCTCTTCCTTCTTCCCCAAGTCCTAATCCAACTAGGGAAAGGGGGGAGTCCTACTCCCGGTAGGAGTAGGACTCCTCCTGCGCGCCTCCTCCTAGGGCCAGCCGCACCCCCCCTTGGCTCCTTTATATACGGGGGCAGGGGGCACCATTAGACACACAAGTTGATCTCTAAGACCGTTCTCTTAGCCGTGTGCGGTGCCCCCTTCCACCATAGTCCTCGATAATATTGTAGTGGTGCTTAGGCGAAGCCCTGCGACAGTAGAACATCAAGATCGTCACCACGCCGTCGTGCTGACGGAACTCTTCCCCGACACTTTGCTGGATTGGAGTCCTGGGATCGTCATCGAGCTGAACGTGTGCTAGAACTCGGAGGTGCCGTAGTTTCGGTGCTTGATCGGTCGGGCCGTGAAGACGTACGACTACATCAACCGCGTTGTCAAAACGCTTCCGCTATCGGTCTACGAGGGTACGTAGATCACACTCTCCCCTCTCGTTGCTATGCATCACCATGATCTTGCGTGTGCGTAGGAAAATTTTGAAATTACTACGTTCCCCAACAGTGCCTACCCCCTGGGCGCGCCCTCCTGGCTCGTGGCCGCCTCGTTGCGTCTCTGACTTCCAATACAAGTCTCCTGGATTGCATTTGTTCCAAGAAAGATCCTCGCGAAGGTTTCGTTCCGTTTGGATTCCGTCTGATATTCCTTTTCTGTGAAACACCGAAATAGGTAAAAAAAACAGAAACTGGCACTGGGCCTCAGGTTAATAGGTTAGTCCCCAAAATAATATAAAAGTGCATATTAAAGCCCATTAAACATCCAAAACAGATTATATAATAGCATGGAACAATAAAAAAATTATAGATACGTTGGAGACGTTTCAAGCATCCCCAAGCTTAATTCATGCTCGTCCTCGAGTAGGTAAATGATTAAAACATAATTTTTGACGTGGAATGCTTCCTAACATAATTTTCAATGTAATTTTCTTTATTGTGGCATGACTTTTCAGATCCGACAGATTCAAGACAAAAGTTTAATATTGATATAAAAGTAATAATACTTCAAGCATACTAACCAAGGAATTATGTCTTCTGAAAATAACATAGCCAAAGAAAGCTCATCCCTACAAAATCATATATTTTGTCCATGCTTCATTTTTGTCACACAAAATGCTCCCATCATGCACAACCCCGATGATAAGCCAAGCAATTGTTTCATACTCTAGTATTCTCAAACTTTTTCAACTTTCACGCAATACGTGAGCGCGAGCCATGGACATAGCACTATAGGTGGAACAGAATATGATGATGGAGGTTGTGTGGAGAAGACAAAAAAGGACAAAGTCTCACATCGACGCGGCTAATCAACGGGTTATGGAGATGCCCATCAATTGATGTCAATGCGAGGAGTAGGGATTGCCATGCAACTGCTGCACTAGAGCTATAAATGTATGAAAGCTCTACAAAAGAAACTAAGTGGGTGTGCATCCAACTTGCTTGCTCACGAAGACCTAGGGCATTTTGAGGAAGCCCATTGTTGGAATATACAAGCCAATTTCTATAATGAAAATTCCCACTAGTATATGAAAGTGACAAAATAAGAGACTCTCTATCATAAAGACCATGGTGCTAATTTGAAGCACAAGTGTGGAAAAAGGATAGTAACATTGTCCCTTCTCTCTTTTTCTCTTATTTTTTGGGCCTTCTTCTTTTTTCTTTTTTCTTTGGCCTTTTTTTAATTTACTCACACGGGACAATGCTCTAATAATGATGATCATCACACTTCTATTTATTTACAACTCAAAAATTATAACTCGATACTAGAACAAAATATGACTCTATATGAATGCCTCCGACGGTGTACCGGGATGTGCAATGATTCAAGAGTGACATGTATAAAAAATTATGAGCGGTGGCTTTGCCACAAATATATGTCAACTACATGATCATGCAAGGCAATATGACAATGATGAAGCGTGTCATAATAAACGGAACGGTGGAAAGTTGCATGGCAATATATCTCGGAATGGCTATGGAAATGCCATAATAGGTAGGTATGGTGGCTGTTTTGAGGAAGACATAAGGAGGCCTATGTGTGATAGAGTGTATCATATCACGAGGTTTGGATGCACCGGCGAAGTTGTCACCAACTATCGAGGTGAGAAAGGGCAATGCACGGTACCGAAGTGGCTAGCAATGATGGAAAGGTGAGAGTGCGTATAATCGATGGACTCAACATTAGTCATAAAGAACTCACATACTTATTGCAAAAATCTATAAGTCATCAAAACCAAGCACTACGCGCATGCTCCTAGGGGGATAGATTGGTAGAAAAAGACCATTGCTCGTCCCCGACCGCCACTCATAAGGAGGGCAATCAAAGAAACACCTCATGCTTCAAATTTGTTACACATCGGTTACCATATGTGCATGCTACGGGACTTGCAAACCTCAACACTAGTATTTCTCAAATTCTCAAATACTCAACTAGCATGACTCTAATATCACCATCTTCATATCTCAAAACAATCATCAAGTATCAAACTTCTCATAGTATTCAATGCACTCTATATGATTTTTTTATTATACCCATCTTGGATGCCTATCATATTGGCACTAATTTTATAGCCAAAGCAAATTACCATGCTGTTCTAAAAGACTCTCAAAATAATATAAGTTAAGCATGAGAGATCAATAATTTCTATAAAATAAAACCACCACCGTGCTCCAAAAATATATAAGTGAAGCACTAGAGCAAAATTATCTAGCTCAAAAGATATAAGTGAAGCATATAGAGTATTTAAAACTACACAGAGGCTAGCTAACTCACTCCCAGGAGGCTCCCTTGACTTCCTGCTTCGTCGGCCGTTGGATGGTGGTCAATCTGGTCTTTGACTTCGTTTGGGCCGTTAGATGCTCGCGGCTCTCGCTACTGGTTTTAACCGCGTGGTAAGTTTGCATGGCCAATGACTGGTGCGCTCTTGTTCTGTGCCTATTGGCTGGGTAAGCCGTTTCGAGGTGCGGGTGCGCCCTCTCCCCGCACGCCGCGTGCGCATCGCGTCATTTGTAGGGGGCGTGGGTAACCCTGCCCTCAAAAGCACCTCGGGCCAATCCAATCCCCCGCACGCCACAACCCTCCCTCCTCGATCTCTCTCCCTCGGCCGCCACGAACCCTAGCTCCCTTTCCTACGATCCCGCGGTCGCTGCCGCTGCTCCATCTGACCTCCCTCGTCAGCCACCGCCGCCGCTACAGCTCCTCCGTCCACCGACTCTGTCCGTGCAAGCGACCAGTTTCCTTCCGCCCCGATCTTCTCCACTATCTCCCAGTTCATCATCCGTCCCTTGCTGCTCGAGGTGCTCATCTGCCCATGCCGCGAGGAAGCAACGTGAGGAGGAGAGAACTCGTCTCGAGAAGCCGCGGGAGGAGGGACTCAAGTAGAGAAGAGCATATGCCAGCCAGGTAGTCGGCTTGGCTCGACGCCGTCCTTCGTGTCCGGGCCGCGGCAGACCCTAGCGCCGTCCTTCAGGTGTCTTCACGGCTGTAGGTCCGCATGTGATCCCCCAACCATCTCTCTCTCCCACACTCATTGTCAGGACCCTGCTTCTCTGCACGACTTAACTGAAGAAAGTAATAGTAACTCTGAAGAAATCGACAGCGAGACTGAATCGTTATCTTCCTGGGACATGGACGGCGCAGATGAAGCATTTGGGCGATCAACGGCTAACTGCTCTCCTGTTCACAGTCACACCGTTGCCGCCACTCTCTAGAAAGGCTACAGTAACGGAACGGCTGGCGACGGCGACACCACCGGCTCTGCCAGCTATTAAACCCCCTCTCCAAGCCTCCAGACGCATCTTTTCCCCATTCTACAAGATTGTAATCTCTAGCGTAGCTCTAGAACCCTAGTTATCTTTGTAGAATTCGAATTTGATCGTCGAACCAAGTTGTACTCGCTATTATCTTTGTAATATATCAAGCCAGGGCTAGTTCGAGTGAATTTTGTGTTCGATTCCATCGTTGGACCTGTCAATTGGTATCATGAGCAAGTGAATCCTCGGAGGCGAATTGGACTTAACTCGAATTGGGGTTGGAATCTCTCGTAAAATCCCCCAAATTCGGTGTCCGGTCCCGGCGGCGGTGCTGTCCATCAGATCAGAGGCGGCCTGGAGTAGGCATAGTTCGGCTGCAAATCAAGGAGAAACTAGGTTGCGGCTGGAACAATTCCGTCATGGTAAAATCCCTTAGTGTATCCCTGGTTCGTGCGGCATCGGAGGGGAGTACGATGCGGAGTTCGGTGCCGGTAGGAAGAGGTCACCGGCGAGGGTTTCGGACTTGTTCCGCTGTAAAATTCCGGAGCTGTGCGGACCATCATGCCCACCCGAACCAAGCACATGGACGAAATCTCGGATGAGATCGAGGCTATACAGACTGAACTGACTGCGCTGGGGTTGAAGCAAGACAAGATGCAAGATCAGATCGACTAGGTGAATACACGTCTCCAGACAGTGGAATCTTTGGGAAAACAGTTGGGAAAGGTTGAGCTCTTGGTCGAGAACAACTCCAAGGTTCAGCAGGACATATTCGCTATCCTGCGCGAAATGAGAGCAGAGAACCCCAACCCTCCGTCCCCTGTTCCTCAAATGTCTGCCCCCTTGTTGGTAAAACCACAAAACCAACATGATCCAGGTGCGAGCGCAACTAATTCACAGGGAGCAACGTTGGTCACACCACCCGGACAGCTTCAGAACAGCTTGACAAGAAAAAGCTCAAGTCAACAGACACAACCAGTAGTCACTACTACAACACAACAGCAGACTGACAGAGCAGCACAATTTATGAAGAGCATCTCAAAAGGCCCAAAAATCGATTTCCCCACATTAATGGTGATAATCCATTAGGATGGATCAGACAGGTCAACAAGTACTTTCACCTTGCTCAAATTCCTGAGGATTGTAAAGTGGATTTGGCCTTGACTTACATCATTGGGAGAGCTGATAACTGGGTGAGGAGTGCCAGAATGGAACATAGCAAGTTGCCTTGGCCAGATTTCTGCAGAGCTCTGTGTGACAGATTTGCTGACTCTAGTATCTATGAGGTCTTAGAAAAATGGGCCAATTCCAGTTCTGCCCCTAACTCGAACCCACTACTCAGTTTTGCCCCTAATTTTCAGGTATGCTCAGTTTTGCCCCTCCGCCGTTAGTGTCACCTATAGAAATGCCCTTTTGCGTCGTTACCGTTCGGTCAAAGTACTTTGACCATCCAGAAAAAAATAGCAAAAAAATCAAAAAAATATGAAATTTGGTGGGATCGAAGATAGTCATGTCCGCAAGGCGCGTGCACATTTTTGTGTTGGTTGGACACTCCGGGAGCTCGTGGCAAAGGAAAACAAAAATAATGTATGCCTATGAATAGTAAATTCGAAAAAAATAGCAAAGAAGTTCAAAAAAATTTGAATTTATTTGGCGTCAAAGAGGCTTGAGTGCACAAAGTGCTTGCAAGTTTTGGTGATCAAATGACGTACGGGGCGCTCTAGAGAAAAAAAACAAAATAGTGCATTTTTTCAAAGTTTTTTTGAGCTAAAATTTGTTTTTTTTCTCCACGAGCTCCTACAATGTCCAAACACAACAAAACGTGCACACATCTTGCGCACCTGAATATCTTGAGTCCCACGAAATTTCATATTTTTTTGATTTTTTTTCTTTTTTTTTTGAATTTACTGCTCGCATGCGTACAAAATTTATGTTTTCCTTTGACACGAGCTCCCGGAGTGTCCAAACGGCATGAAAATGTGCACGCGCCTTGCGGACATGACTATCTTCGATCCCACCAAATTTCATATTTTTTTGATTTTTTTGCTATTTTTTCAGGACGGTCAAAGACCTTTGACCGGACGGTAACGGCAGAGAAGGGCATTTCTATAAGTGAAACTAATGGCGGAGGGGCAAAACTGAGCATACCTAAAAATTAGGGGCAAAACTGAGTAGTGGGTTCGAGTTAAGGGCATAGATGTAAATGTCCCTAGAAAAATTCCATAATCTGAAACAGAACACTCTCTCTGTAGCTGCCTATACTGATAAGTTTGAGGAAATTATGGCAGTAGTCAGAGATGAACATCCATACCTACAGGAAAACTACTACATAGTAAGTTTCGTCAATGGATTAAAACCAAGTATCAGGTGCAACTTAAGGCCACAGAGACCTACTACACTCAACCAAGCATACTGGTTAGCAAGGGATTATGAGAGTGGGCTACAAGCAAAGTACCAGTCCTATATGACCCACCAGGATAAACAGCTGCAGTTTCAGGCTGGACACCAGAAAACTACTACACCTCCTACTACTAATGTGCAACTTCCTCCAGCAGCACCAGCAATCAAAAAACCTGGTATATGTTGGAGATGCAATGGACCATGGGTTCCTGTACACAAGTGCAAACAAGCCCAATCTCTACATGCAATTACCGGTGACAGCAATACTGAAGAAATGTCACCTGAAGAAGAAGCACAACTTGCAGTTTTAACTGCAGAAGGCCATGTTACTGAAGATCCTTCCGGTTGTATGCACATATCTGCACAAGCAGTTTCTGGCAACACATATGAGTCAACCTTGGCAGTACACATTACAGTAGGAGGAAGAAAAGGAGTAGCTCTAGTTGACACTGGGAGCACTAACACTTTTATTGACCTGAAGTTTGCACTCAAATGTGCTTGTCAACTAATCAACAACCCAACTCAGAAAGTGAAAGTAGCTGGTGGTGGATCTTTATCCACAGGAGCACATGCCCCTGACACAACTTTCAAGATTGGAAATGAAACATTCAGTAATGACTTGGTAGTTCTGGATCTTCAGGGATATGATGTGGTAATAGGATGTGATATGCTCAAGAAACACAACCCAATCTCCTTGGACTTTGAGGCTAGAACAGTGACCATAACAAAGGACAAAGTCAGACCAGTCACATTTTCAGACTGCACACTGTCAGATACTCCCAAACTAATTTCAGCAGAAAAATTGGACAAACTATGTGCTGAAGGAGCAGTGGGATTTGCTATGAGTCTGAACTTCATGATTACTATTCCACACAATGCAGAACTCTCTCCTCCACCCACAAAAGAGATACAAGAAGCATTGGAGCAGTATGATGCATTATTTGATGAACCCACTGCCCTCCCCCCTCTATAGAATGTGACCATTCCATTCCACTCAAAGAGAAGTCAACACCTCCAAATGTCAGACCTTATAGAGTCCCTCATTTGCAAAAAAATGAAATGGAACAACAGATAAAACTTCTGCTCTCTAGACATATAATCCAACACAGCATGAGTCCTTATGCATCCCCTGCTATTCTGGTCGGGAAAAAGGGGGGAACTTGGAGGTTGTGCATAGATTACAGGAAATTAAATGCACAAACAATCAAGAACAAATTCCCTATACCTGTCATAGAGGATTTACTGGATGAACTATGTGGAGCAGCAGTTTTCAGTAAATTGGATCTGAAGTCAGGGTATCACCAGATCAGAATGAAACCAGAGGATATCCACAAGACAACATTTAGAACTTACCCAGGCCATTATGAGTTTATGGTTATGCCCTTTGGGCTAACTAATGCACCAGCCACATTTCAAGCCCTCATGAACAAACTATTTGCTCCATACCTGAGGAAATTTGTCCTGGAGTTTTTTGATGATATACTTATATTTAGCAGAACTCCTGAAGAACATCAAGAACACCTCAAATTGGTCTTGGAAATTTTAAAGGCCAACAACCTTTTCTTGAACAGATCCAAATGTATCTTTGGCACACCTACTGTTGACTATCTGGGACACATTTTGTCTGAAAAAGGAGTGGCAACAGACTCTGAGAAAATTAAAGCAGTGCAACAGTGGGGTATCCCAACAAATACAACTGAACTAAGAAGTTTCTTGGGTTTGGCTGGTTATTACAGAAGATTCATTAAGGACTATGGTGTTATATGCAGATCTCTGCATGATCTTCTCAAGAAAGACTCCTTCCTCTGGTCTGACAGCCAAACAGTTGCATTTGACAAACTTAAATACAGTCTAACTCATGCACCAGTTTTAGCACTTCCAGATTTCACTCTTCCATTTGAATTAGAATTTGATGCTTCTGGAACTGGCATTGGAGCTGTACTCATGCAGAAGCATAGGCCTATTGCATATTACAGCAAATCATTGGGGTCCTAAAGCGGCAGCCTTGTCCACTTATGAAAAAGAAGTTGTGGCTATTTTGGAGGCACTCAGGAAATGGAGACACTACTTCTTGGGCTCCTCCCTGATTATCAAAACAGATCACCAAAGCCTGAGGTATATAACTAAACAAAGAATCTCTGAAGGCATCCAACACAAACTCATGCTCAAACTTTTGGAATTCACTTACACAATAGAATACAAGAAAGGGAAGGAAAACAAAGCTGCTGATGCACTTTCTAGGAAACCACAAATCATGGAAATATCTATGGCAGTGCCTAGTTGGTCTGTGAAAATAGAAACATCTTACAGCAAAGATAGCAAATGCAAGGATCTCATAACACAGTTAACTACAGGAACAACTACACTTCCTCTGTATAGTTACACAGCTGGTATACTCAGATACAAAGACAGAAATTATATTGGAGCAGATACAGAGTTCCAACATCAGTTACTCTCAACTTTCCATTCTTCTCCAATTGGGGGCCACTCTGGAGTAAGGGCAACATATCATAGGATCAAGAGGATATTTTATTGGCCAAACATGAAAAAGGACACTCCAAAATTTATACAGGAGTGTCCTGTCTGCCAAAGAGTAAAAGGAGAACACTGTCACTATCCAGGGCTGCTTGACCCCCTTCCTATACCAGATATGGCATGGAGACACATATCCATGGATTTTGTGGAAGGCCTCCCTAAATCCCAAGGGAAGAATGTGATCTTAGTAGTGGTTGATCGATTCACCAAGTACTCCCATTTTATTGCTCTGTCTCATCCTTTTACTGTCAGCACTGTCCTTCAAGCATTCATTGATAATGTGTTCAAACTTCATGGCTTACCAGTGTCAATAGTAACTGACAGAGATACAATATTTACCAGCAACTTTTGGAAAGCTCTGTTTAAATCTTTGGGAGTCAAACTTAACATGAGTACAGCTCACCACCCTCAATCTGACGGCCAGACAGAGAGAGTGAACCAGTGCTTGGAAACCTACCTGAGAAGCATGGCTTTCAATGAACCAAAGAAGTGGTATTCCTGGTTATCTATGGCCAAATGGTGGTTCAATACATCATATCACACAGCCACTAAGTACACTCCATTCCAGTGCCTGTATGGATTTCCCCCTCCACTCTTTGGAGAAGTTTCAATTCCTGGTCCTAATGATGTAGATGCAGCTACATTTTGACAGCAAAGAGAAGAAATGCAGCAACAGCTTAAACACAATCTAATGGTCGCTCAACAAAGGATGAAGAAGTATGCAGATATGAACTGAACAGACAGGCAGTTCAAGGAAGGAGAGATGGTTTACTTGAAAATGTAGCCTTACTGCCTTGCTGCATTCAATATTCGAACAGGTCTCAAACTTGCAACCAAGTTCTACGGACCATTTCGCATACTGGAGAAGATAGGCCACTCAGCATACAAACTGCTACTACCTGCTGGGGTTCAGATCAATAATGTCTTTCATGTCAGCCAATTGAAACGTCATCTGGGACCCAAAGCAATACCAGCTCCTGGCTTGCCACTCGTAGACGACACATGTCGGATCAAAATAGCACCCGTACTTGTGTTACAAACGAGAGAAGTACCATGACACCCACATCTGATCACACAATGGTTAGTATAGTGGCTTAACATGTCCCCGGAAGAGGCCACTTGGGAGGACGCCGACTTCATCAAGCACACATTTCCTGACTTCTTCAATAGCATGATTCGCTCCTGGTTTCCGACAAAAGATCCTCGAGGGCAAGGATCGTCTTCAGAGGGAGGCAATTGTCAGGACCCTGCTTCTCTGCACGGCTTAACTGAAGAAAGTAATAGTAACTCTGAAGAAATCGACAGCGAGACTGAATCGTTATCTGCCTGGGACATGGACGGCGCAGATGAAGTGTTCGGGCGATCAACGGCTAACTGCTCTCATGTTCACAGTCACGCCGTTGCCGCCACTCTCTGGAAAGGCTACAATAACAGAACGGCTGGCGACGGCGACACCACCGGCTCTGCTAGCTATTAAACCCCCTCTCCAAGCCTCCAGACGCATCTTTTCCCCATTCTACAAGATTGTAATCTCTAGCGTAGCTCTAGAACCCTAGTTATCTTTGTAGAATTCGGATTTGATCCTCGAACCAAGTTGTACTCGCTATTATCTTTGTAATATATCAAGCCGGTGCTAGTTCGAGTGAATTTTGTGTTCAATTCCATCGTTGGACCTGTCACTCATTTTCCCTCTCACATTTAGCATTTGAGGCTGTAGATCTAAGCACTATCTGTTTGTAAAAATGATCAAGGAGGACTGCTTAGAGGAAGGCAGTATGTTCTACAGTTTCAGTTACATGATTACATACAGCTAAAGAAAAATTTACATGATTCTATAATTATTATTGGAGATTTTCACTCACAGTAAATTTCTACAGATCTGCACTACAAGCTGGACCATATAGAATGATCCAATGATACGATCCTGCTGTGTTCTAATGAATAGATTGTTCAAAGGATATGTTTATAGACAACATGCATATATTTGTACAAAGATCATATTATTTCGATGCCCATGCAAGTTCTCTTATCTCTTTGGTGTGCATCCTCTTTAGGACTTACCTCATTGCAATTTATGGTCATGCTTTGCATTGCTAAATCGGTATCAAGAATATTGTATTGTTTATTTCTTACCATGTCTGATCTACTAATATGGCTACATCTGTATAATACTTTTATAGATGAAGTTGGTGGTTCATGCAGACCCAAGGTGCACTGACAGAAGATATCAGAGGAGCAGAGGAAAATGCAAGTGCGTATGTGTGAAAAATTATTCGTTTAACTCAAGGTATTGTTGTACATGTTGTTGTCATCACGCTGCAATTCCAGTTATTATCACTATCAAATAGTGTCAAACACTCAAATAATTGTTCTGAATTTCTGTAGGATGCTGAGGAAATACTCGAAGGCATAAAGGCCACACAGACACTTACTTTTTTTTATGGTTTTTCTTCGCAGTTGATGGCAAGCTCCTTTCTTGCTAATTGTGATTTCTTTTGTACATGGCCTCTCACCAGAGTAAGTAAATAGACATGTGATGTTTCTTTCTGATTTTCTTAGAGTTTTCAGGGGTATTTTGAGCTTCTAGATTGATTGTTTCATGAAGCATTATAGATCAGACTGTCAAATTGATGTGTAGTTTACATTTAAGTATCAAGTGGATGTGGTTCTATCTTATTTACCCAAGAAGCTCTTATTTGACAAATCACCATCCAGATTGCTGTATGGTTGATTCTGATGCACTCAAAGTGAACAATGAATAATAATGATTCTTCTTATATAATTACATGATTAATTAAACCTCAGTTTCTCATGTTTACTTCGCGGTACTGAAAAGATTTGTATAAATTTATCAATCATGTGTGAGCCTTCATTTGCATCTCATCCTCAAAGAGATCGGATATGATTTAATTCCATTAGCAAATTATTCTGGTTAGACTTCAAGCTTAGGCCAGTAATTTTTATTGTGTAGATAACAACACTTGGACCTCCTTCAGAGTCATGAGAAGAAAAACTTTGGGTTAACCGTTTATTCTGGATTTGTGATTTATGATGTTCAGGTCAAGGATGTCAAGGTTTCCTGCTTGCTCTAGTTCAAACCTTTTATGCTCCGTTTGGCCTGTAACTTGTATTGCCTTATTGGTAAAGATTTAAATTACACCTTGCTTCTACAAACTATTTTATTTTCTTGGAGAATATTATATTCACTGGTTAACAGGTTGATCTATTTGTGTTTTGTACCACGGTTGACGGAACATCTGATATTTGAAACCATGAATCGGGGATCATAGGGTTATTAGAGCATATGTAACTCGGGAACAGCGACAAGTTATTTAGGTGTTGGCCATCACAATACACTAGTTGAGGCGATAAATATTGTTTCGTCAATGCCCACTATTATTATGATCTCCTGCTTTGCAAAAATAAGTTCTCCCGTAATCTTTTTACCGAATCCATAAAAAACAAGTTGTGTGATAGAGCTGTTACTGTGCGGGCCAGAATGAAGTTTCTATATGTGTTAGAGTACGTAATGGGCTTGGGCTAGCGGTATAGCCCGTTAGTCTTAGGGTTAATTAAAGATAAGGGTCCCTTGCTTAGGGGTCAAGTAAGCCTTGCTTGGGAGTCAAGTAAACCTCTCTATATAAAGAGAGGAGATGTATCTGTAGCGACCAGACCTCAAACAGTCTGATCTCTGTGCTCCGGTGTCATCCCTGGATCAGTAATGCTGACACCGCACAGTACTCGGAGGATTTATAACAGAGTAGCAATCACACACTTATTACATCGAGTGTCTCAAAAGAGAACTTATTACAGTAAGTATGGCTTAAGGCCATCTAATAACGATAACAGCGGAAGGCTTGGAAGATAAGTGAGTCCATCAACTCCAACAGCATCACTGAGTATAGGACCACGACCTAAAAACTCCTTAATCGTCGTCTAAAAAGTCTGCAACATTAACGTTGCCGCAAGAAAATGGGCCAGCACATGGAATATGCTGGCAAGGTAACACATAGAGAATAATGGAATGAAACAACTATACTATATGCATATTTGGCCGGTGGAAAGCTCTATGGTTACAGTTTTGCGTAAAGCCAATTTTTCCCTACTTCAAAGGAATAAATTTATTTAACTATCATGGTGGTTGTTGAACATTGAGAATGGTTGACAGCATTCTCAATCCCAATTAAGCATCATCATTAAACATAACCCAACAAAATTAATTTAGAGTAACATGTTGAGATTCACATGAAAATCCAAGTACTAGATACTCAAGATGTCCATAACCGGGGACACGGCTAACCATGATTAGTTTATTACACTCTGCAGAGGTTTGCGCACTTTTCCCCACAAGACTCGATCGCCTCTGTTTGGTTTCTCGCACTACATGGTGTTTGAGAAGACGGATGACCGAGACATACTCTTTCAGAAGCGCTAGCACCTTACGATCGGGTAGACCGTACCACCTACATCCCCTACATCTGCTAGTCTACCACTGTAAGAGTTCGCACAACTTAGTCAACTATGATAGAGCCCATAATAGCTTGTGGCTGCACACGGAAGTTTCTAGTATGAATAGTCTCATGATCCCTTTGAGCCTGGGTGGCGGTCCAAAAGAAAACAGGCAAGTCCTGGAATACCCAGGTGCCTCAATCCACCCAGATGTGTGTTTAAGTTGCCACCTTAGATAAACCATTAATTAACAATCTCACATCTGTCATGGATATCACTCACCCAATCCACGTCTACTAGCATAGCATGGCATAATAAGCAAACGTAGAAGTGACTCCCAAAGGTTTGATAATAACAGGTAATAGGTACTACCTCATCTACTTCCCATCCCATAATTTAATTAGATCCTAATCATGCAATGTGTGAGGATTGATCTAATGCAATAAAACTGGGTAGTAGAAAAGGTATGATCAAAGTGTTACTTGCCTTGCTGATGATCCGGGAAACCTAATGATTCGAAGTAACAGGCGGCGCACTCCGGGTATTCTATCGCAGACAAACAAACAAGCATACAATAAGTACTCATCTAATGCACAGGTAAAACTCAAATAAGAGATCTAACTAGAAGGTTCAACTTAAGAACTCCGGTTGGCAAAAAGAATCAAATCGAACGAAGTAACGAAAAACAAACTGCGAAAGAAAACAACTTCGTTCTAGTAATCTGGATCTAGGGCAAATTTTACAGTAGCAAACTCTTGTTTAAGTTGGTTAAACGGATAGAGGGTTTCGAGACAAATCCCTAGGCGCTTGAATCGCCTGATTCCGATAAACGAGTGAAAAGTTAAACTAAAACGAAAATCGGATCAGGAATCGCAATCAGAAAAATCGCGGATTTAATCCGAGAAAAAGAAAAACGACGAACGCCGAATTTTTTTCGGCACGGAAAACGAGGCACGGCGAACCTCAGGCGACGGGATCATCGGCGACGGCGGCGGCTCCGGCGGCGCGCGCAGATCGAGGCAGGGCTGATGGGCTGGGGCGGCTCGGGGCGGCGCTATTTAAAGGCTGCCCCCGGGCGGTGTCCCACTCGGGTACGGCCCGAAGTCGGTTTGTTTTTTTAATTATTCCTGCTCGAAAGAAAGATAAAAAAGAAATACTAAACGGACTCCAAAAATTCCGAAATAAATTTTCACGGGCTTCTAAAATCAAGCCGCACAAGGTGAACATTTATTTGGGCCCTAAATGCAATTTTGAAAAACGCACTTTTTTTCTAAATTCAAATAAAACACCGAAAAACTCCGAAATAAAATCTTATTTGATTTTATTATTAAATCCACAATATTTCTTTATTTTGGGAAAGACATTTTATTCCCTCTCTCATATTTTTATAATAGAAATAATTGATGATAAAATAATTAAAATCAAATGATCCTATTCTGAAAATTTGAGAAACTCAAATATGAAAATAACGAAATCCCCAACTCTCTCCGTGGGTCATTGAGTTGCGTAGAATTTCTAGGATCAACCAAAATGCAAAAATAAAATATGATATGCATGATGCTCTAATGTATAACATTCCAAATTGAAAATTTGGGATGTTACAAACCTACCCCCCTTAAGATGAATCTCGCCCTCGAGATTCGGGTTGGCTAGAAAATAGGTGAGGGTGGTCTTTGAGCAAATCTTCCTCTCGCTCCCAGGTGGCTTCATCCTCTATGTGGTGGCTCCACTGAACTTTGCAAAACTTCATAACCTTGCTACGAGTAACTCGGTTGGCAAACTCGAGAATCTTGACTGGTTTCTCCTCGTAGGTCAAATCGTTATCCAACTGAATAGTTTCCAAGGGCACTGTGTCTCTCAACGGTATGTCAGCCATCTCTGCGTGACACTTCTTCAACTGGGAAACGTGGAACACATCATGAACTCCTGAAAATCCTTCGGGCAATTCCAACTTGTAGGCCACTTCTCCCATACGCTCCAAAACTCGATATGGTCCTACAAATCGTGGCGCTAACTTCCCTTTAACTCCAAAACGCTTTGTTCCCCGAAGTGGAGATACTCGAAGATAAGCTCTATCTCTGACTTCGTAAACTGTCTCCTTGCGTTTAGAATCTGCATAACTTTTCTACCTGGACTGGGCTATCCTAAGCCTATCACGAATCAACTTCACCTTCTGTTCATACTCTTTAATCAAGTCAGGACCAAACAACTGGCGGTATCCAACTTCGTCCCATGACAACGGTGTGCTGCACCTCCTTCCGTACAAAGCTTCGAAAGGGGCCATCTTTAAACTGGTTTGGTAACTGTTGTTGTAAGAGAACTCTGCATATGGCAAATTATCGTCCCAACTTGATCCATAATCTAGTGCACAAGCTCTCAGCATATCCTCCAAAATCTGATTGACTCTCTCGGTCTGTCCATCTGTCTGTGGATGAAAAGTTGTACTGAATTCTAGCCTGGTTCCCAAAGTTTCGTGCAACTGCTTCTAGAACTTTGAGGTAAACTGGGTTCCTCTATCTGATATGATACTCCTTGGAACTCCATGCAGACATACGATCCTGGTCATGTATATCTTTGCCAACTTAGCACTGGTGTAAGTGGTCTTTACCGGGATGAAATGAGCTACTTTCGTCAATCGATCAACTACAACCCAAATCGAGTCATAGCCTGAACGAGTCCTGTGCAATCCCGTGGTAAAATCCATACCTACCTTATCCCACTTCCATTCGGGTATCGGCAATGGTTGTAACAATCCTGCTGGCTTTTGATGCTCTGCCTTTACTCTGACGTACATCACAAACTGCTACATACTCCACTATATCCTTCTTCATTCCGGTCCACCAGAAAATATCCTTCAAATCCAGATACATCTTGGTATTTCCTGGGTGAATTGAATACGGTGAGTCGTGTGCCTCTTGCAAAATCAAATTCCTGATCTCCGGGTCATTGGGCACATAAACGCGGTCTTCAAACCATAAGGTGTCGTGCTCATCCTCACAAAATCCTTTAACTTTTCCTTTGCTCAGTTTCTCCTTTATAGCGGCAATCTCTTTGTCAGCTTTCTGAGCTTCCCTGATTTTATCCATCAAGGTTGACTGAATCTCCATTGCTACTACATAGCCTCTCGGAACTATTTCTAAACATAGTTCACAAAGATTTTCGGCTAACTCCCTTGGTATTCCTCCCGTCATTAATGTATTGACATGGCTCTTGCGACTTAATGCGTCTGCTACTACATTAGCCTTTTCGGGGTGATAATGCAATTTCATATCATAATCCTTGATAAGCTCCAACCATCTCCTTTATCTGAGATTAAACTCCTTCTGTGTGAAAATGTACTTCAAACTCTTATGATCCGTGTACACCTCACAATGATTTCCAATGAGGAAATGTCTCCATGTCTTCAATGCATGCACTATGGCTGCTAACTCCAAATCATGCATAGCATAATTCAACTCATGAGGCTTCAGTTGTCTTGAGGCATATGAAACAACTCTCCCTTCCTGCATAAGCACTGCTCCAAGTCCTCGACGTGAAGCGTCACAATACACCTCATAATCTTTGGTCTGGTCTGGCAAAATCAACACTGGTGAGGTAACCAAACGTTTCTTCAACTCCTGGAAACTAGCCTCACAGTCTCTGTCCATATGAACTTGGTATCTTTCTTTAATAACTCTGTCATAGGCTTCGCAATCTTTGAGAAATTCTCAATAAATCTCCGGTAGTATCCTGTGAGTCCAAGAAAACTCTGGATCTCTCCAACTGTTGTTGGGACTTCCCACTTGGTCACGGTATCAACTTTAGTGGGATCAACTGCTATACCTTCTCTAGATATAATGTGTCCGAGGAATCCTACTTCCTTCAACCAAAACTCACATTTGCTGAACTTGGCATATAATTGATGTTCTTTGAGCTTTCCAAGTACCAAACGCAAATGCTCCTTATGCTCCTCTTCATTCTTCGGATAAACCAGCATATCATCAATGAACACTACGATGAACTTATCCAAAAACTCCATAAACACTTTGTTCATCATGTTCATAAAATAGGCAGGTGCGTTAGTCAGACCAAATGACATAATGGTATACTCGTACAGCCCATACCTGGTGGTAAAAGCTGTCTTCGGAATATCCTGTTCTCGAATCTTCAACTGGTGGTATCCTGATCGCAGATCGATCTTGGAAAATACCTTAGCTCCTTGCAATCGATCAAACAGATCATTGATCATCGGTAGTGGGTACTTGTTCTTGATCGTTACTTCATTCAATCCTCGATAATCTACAACCATCCTTAAGGATCCATCCTTCTTCTCCACTAGAAGTACTGGCGATCCCCAAGGTGAAGAACTTGGGAGAATATATCCCTTATCCAGTAACTCCTTAATCTGCTTCTTAATTTCCACCAAATCCTTTGCTGGCATCCTATATGGTCTCTTTGATATTGGACCTGTGCCTGGCAATAGCTCAATCATAAACTCAATATCTCTATCCGGTGGCATGCCTGGCAACTCCTCTGGAAATACATCAGGGAAATCCGTTACCACTGGTACTTCCTCCTGCACAACTCCTGTTAGGCAATTTACTTGAGTCCTCTTTGGCACATGCCGGGATACATACTTGATCCTTCTCCCTTCTAGGGTGGTAAGCACAATTGACTTACTAGCACATTCTATCCCTTCATACTTTGATAACCAATCCATGCCTAATATCACATCCAATCCTTGAGATTCCAATACTATTAGGTCTGAGGGAAAAACATAGTTACCAATCCTTAATGGTAACCGATGACACCATAGACTAGCCACATACTCTGCTCCGGGCGAGGTTACTAACATGGGTGACCTAAGGGCTTGGGTTGGTAGGTTATACTTATCCACAAATCCCCTTGAGATGTATGAATGCGATGCTCTAGTATCAAAAAGAATGAGTGCAGTAAATGACTTAACCAAAAACTTACCTATTACTGCATCGGGCTGAGCTTCAACCTCCTCCACGCTAACGTGGTTCACCTGTCCCCTGTTAAAAGGGTTCGGCTTCTTCCCTGAACTTCCATTGCCATTTTGGCCTTCAAGACATTCATTGGCATAATGTCCGGTCTTCGAACACTTAAAGCAAGTGACTTGGCTCAGGTCCTTCTTGGCTGGGGTTGAGGGGTTGGTGCGGTTCTGGCCGTTGCTTCCTCCGTTGCCATTTCCATTCTTGGTGCCATTGTGATTGTGCGTGCTACCTCCTCCATGGGTATGCTGAAAATGTCCTCCCGGTCTAAGGGTAAAACGTGGCTTCTACTGAGCTCCTGAATTGTACTTTCCTTGTCCATACTTCCTCTTGCGGTTCTCAATCTGCTGCCGCTTCCCTTCAATCATAAGAGCACGATCTACCAACTCCTGGTAGTTGTTGAAGGTGGCTATCTTCAACTGCATGCTCAACTCATCATTCAGTCCTTCCAGAAACTTCTCCTGCTTAGCTGGATCCGTAGCGACGTCATCTGGGGCATAACGTGCTAACTTACTAAATTCCTCCACATACTGGCCAACTATCCTTCCTCCTTGGCGCAAGTTGCGAAACTCACGCTTCTTCATGGCCATAGCTCCTGCTGAAACGTGTGCAGTACGAAAAGCCTGCTGAAACTGGTCCCATGTGACAGTGTCGATTGGGAAAGTGGCTGTGAAATTCTCCCACCATGATGCCGCGGGTCCTTCTAACTGATGTGCGGCAAACTTCACCTTCTCCGCATATGTGCATCCTGCTGTGGTCAATTCCCTAACTGTCTTGCGGAGCCAATTATCTGCTACTATCGGCTCGGTGCTACTGGAAAACACCGGCAGATTCAGCCTAAGAAAACGGGCTAAGTGGTCAACAGGTGGTGGAGGTGGTGGGTTGTTGTTATTGTTCCCCTGATTCTGATTCTGGACTAGCAACTGCATCAATGTGTTCTGCTGCTGGATCAACTGGGTGAGCTCCGGTGGAAAGGCAAATCCGGGGTCACGTCTCGGAGGCATCTGAGGGTTTAGAAAAGATGAGATATAAGAATAGAGGGGGTCTAAAGAGAAAACACTACCCATATGCACATGAGGCAAAAACAAACAATTCACTTCAATCAATCAAACAAGGGCATACAATCGATCTAACTATCGCAAAAGTGCTCGGACTACTATATTTACATGGTGGACTACTACTACTAATGAGGTGGTCTACTAGAAATATTCTACGGTCGTTGACTCCATAATATCTGCTCCAGCTTCATCAACATAGTCATCATCGCTACTATCTGCTTCCGAGTCGGTGCCGTCGATGATGATGTAGTCTTCCGGGCTAATTTCCTGGGGTTCTTCGTCTTCATCTACTGGCGTAGGGTCTCCCATAAATATTCCAATCTTCTTGATCAGGTCATCATTCTTCTCCACCAATACTTCAATTTCCTCTTCATAATCTTCACGTATAGCCTTGAGTTCTTCCTCCAGTTCCTTGATTCTAGTCTTTTCCTTCTTCAGGTCTATCATGTCAGCGCACATCTGGTTCTCCTGTCGTCGAATATGCTGGTTTAGCCCCTGGATAAAAGCTGCGATTGATCTATCCTTCCTGGTGCTGACCATCTCCCAGTGTTCATCTCGGCGCCCACAAATCTGGTAGATAGTATCCTTGAGATCCTTGTGGTAGACATCTCCAATGCGTCCCATGGCGATGTGAGCTGCCATACTCTTTCCTAGACTCCAAGTTGGTGCATCAAAAGAAAACTCTATGGGCTCAGTGACTGGCATGAACGTCCTTCTTGGAACTTGAACTTGAATCATCCAGCGCTCTTCTTCAGGTAAATTGGCATTGTAGGTTCCCGTGAAGCTTGGTACTCCTATATTCAGGTATCTAGTGACTTCCTTCAAGTGTCGCCCAAAGGGTGTATCTTCATCTAGTTGTGTGAACTTGTTCCTTGCATCCGCCATCCTAAAGAGTAGAAAAGATGAGTGGTCAGAAGAGAAGAGAGTGAATAGTGATCTAGGTCTTTAGCTTAGTGGTCGTGTCCTATAGTCAGCGTGTGCTCTGATACTATCTCTTGTAGCGACCAGACCTCAAACAGTCTGATCTCTGTGCTCCAGTGTCATCCCTAGATCAGTAATGCTGACACCACACAGTACTCGGAGGATTTATAACAGAGTAGCAATCACACACTTATTACATCGAGTGTCTCAAAAGAGAACTTATTACAATAAGTATGGCTTAAGGCCATCTAATAACGATAACATCGGAAGGCTTGGAAGATAAGTGAGTCCATCAACTCCAACGGCATCACTGAGTATAGGACCACGACCTAAAAACTCCTTAATCGTCGTCTGAAAAGTCTGCAACATTAATGTTGCAGCCCGAAAACGGGTCAGCACATGGAATATGCTAGCAAGGTAACACATAGAGAATAATGGAATGAAACAGCTATACTATATGCATATTTGGCTGGAGGAAAGCTCCATGGTTAAAATTTTGCGTAAATCCAATTTTTCCCTACTTCAAAGGAATAAATTTATTTAACTATCATGGTGGTTGTTAAACATTGAGAATGGTTGACAGCATTCTCAATCCCAATTAAGCATCATCATTAAACATAACCCAACAAAATTAATTTAGAGTAACATGTTGAGATTCACATGAAAATCCAAGTACTAGATACTCAAGATGTCCATAACCGGGGACACGGCTAACCATGATTAGTTTATTACACTCTGCAGAGGTTTGTGCACTTTTCCCCATAAGACTCGATCGCCTCCGTTTGGTTTCTCGCACTACATGGTGTTTGAGAAGACGGATGACCGAGACATAGTCTTTCATAAGCGCTAGCACCTTATGATCGGGTAGACCGTACCACCTACATCCCCTACATCTGCTAGCCTACCACTGTAAGAGTTCGCACAACTTTGTCAACTATGCTAGAGCCCATAATAGCTTGTGGCTGCACACGGAAGTTTCTAGTATGAATAGTCTCATGATCCCTTTGAGCTTGGGTGGCGGTCCAAAAGAAGACAGGCATGTCTGGAATACCCAGGTGCCTCAATCCACCCAGATGTGTGTTTAAGTTGCCACCTTAGATAAACCATTAATTAACAATCTCACATCTGTCATGGATATCACTCACCCAATCCACGTCTACTAGCATAGCATGGCATAATAAGAAAACGTAGAAGTGACTCCCAAAGGTTTGATAATAACAGGTAATAGGTACTACCTCATCTACTTCCCATCCCACAATTTAATTAGATCCTAATCATGCAATGTGTGAGGATTGATCTAATGCAATAAAACTGGGTAGTAGAAAAGGTATGATCAAAGTGTTACTTGCCTTGCTGATGATCCGGGAAACCTAACGATTCGAAGTAACAGGCGGCGCACTCCGGGTATTCTATCGCAGACAAACAAACAAGCACACAATAAGTACTCATCTAATGCACAGGTAAAACTCAAATAAGAGATCTAACCAGAAGGTTCAACTTAAGAAATCCGGTTGGCAAAAAGAATCAAATCGAACGAAGCAACGAAAAACAAACTGCGAAAGAAAACAACTTCGTTCTAGTAATCTGGATCTAGGGCAAATTTTACAGTAGCAAAATCTTGTTTAAGTTGGTTAAACGGATAGAGGGTTTCGAGACGAATCCCTAGGCGCTTGAATTGCCTGATTCCGACAAACGAGCGAAAAGTTAAACTAAAACGAAAATCGGATCACGATCGCGATCAGAAAAATCGCGGATTTAATCCGAGAAAAAGAAAAACGACGAACACCGAATTGTTTTTCGGCACAGAAAACGAGGCGTGACGAACCTCGGGCGGCGGGATCGTCGGCGGCGGCGGCTCCGGCGGTGTGCGCGGATCGAGGCGGGGCTGATGGGCTAGGGCGGCTCGGGGTGGCGCTATTTAAAGGCTGCCCCGGGCGGTGTCCCGCTCGGGTATGGCCCAAAGTCGGTTCGTTTTTTTAATTATTCCGCTCGGAAGAAAAATAAAAAGAAATACTAAACAGACTCAAAAAATTCCGAGATAAATTTTCACGGGCTTCTAAAATCAAGCCGCACAAGGTGAACATTTATTTGGGCCCTAAATGCAATTTTGAAAAACACACTTTTTTCCTAAATTCAAATAAAACACCGAAAAACTCCGAAATAAAATCTTATTTGATTTTATTATTAAATCCTCAATATTTCTTTATTTTGGGAAAGTCATTTTATTCCCTCTCTCATATTTTTGTAATAGAAATAATTGACGATAAAATAATTAAAATCAAATGATCCTATTCTCAAAATTTGAGAAAACTCAAATATGAAAATAACGAAATCCCCAACTCTCTCTGTGGGTCATTGAGTTGCGTAGAATTTCTAGGATCAACCAAAATGCAAAAATAAAATATGATATGCATGATGCTCTAATGTATAACATTCCAAATTGAAAATTTGGGATGTTACAGTATCAATCTAATCAAGCAAGAATTAAGAAGGAAATCCCTTCCCTCTTGCCCGGCCGTGGGCAAAAAGGCCCCCGGCCGGCCCTCTTGCGCCCTCCTTCTAGCAGCGCCATAACAATTTGGTATCAGCTAGCTTTGGTTCGATCATGTCTTCACCGCCGCCAAACCCGTCTCTCCCATTGTCCTCCATCGCGCCCGCCCCCGCTTTCCTCACCTAGGAGGAGGTGTTCGGGGTGCTGCGGGACCTAACCCAGGCGGTCAAGGAGATCCACCTGTTCATGGCCGGGTCCTACGGGCCGCACCAGGCTGCGCCGCCCATCGCCTCCACCGCGCCGCCGTGGCTGCCGCCGCACCAGGCGGCCTCCGCCGCGCTCGCCGGGCTGCTGCAGCTGCCATCCACCGCCCCACCCTGGCTGCAGTGGCAGCCGCCGCTCCTGGCCGCTTCCGCCGTGCTCGCCGGGCCACTGCAGCTGCCATCCACCGCCCGCCCTGGCTGTAGTGGCAGCCGCCGCTCCTGGTGGCCGCTGTCGCTGCCCGGCATGACACCGCAACAGCCGCTGCAGTTGCAGCGGCCCCCGCCAGTCAGCTCCGGCCCCGCATCGACCACGCCGGTGGGAGTCCCGATCCACCAGATCAAGTTCCTGCCGTCGCCATCACCGCTTTCCCAGGGCGTCCCCATCCAGCAGATCAAGTTCCCGCCGTCGCCGTCACCGCTTCCGGCTTGGATCACTACCCGCCACGTGTCGGCGGTGGTGAGGCTGCAGGCTGCTGCGTGCGGCCTCCTAGCGCGTCGGCGTGTGCGGGAGATGCGTGGTCTGCAACTGCCGCTCCTCCCAGTTGTCCTTCGCAGCGCAAAGGACCTCGATCTTGTCCCCACGGACAGCGACCTCAAAGTCTGCGACATCGGCGGTTGGGGGGGCGCACCCCTCCTTGTCATTCTCCATCGCAAGCCCTCCACACTTTTCTGTGCGGTACAGACCAACAGCCATCCGTCGGGGAGAAGGCAGGGTGTCACCGACAGGAGCGCACCGCGTAGCACCACGGCATTCCACCGGCCGCGGCATGGGCGCCTCTGCTGGTCGCTCTTGCAACCACTTCCAGGTGGCCATACCCATGCACTCCTTTTGTCCAGATGGTGTCCATGGGATCCAGGTGGCTGTACACGTGCACGTCTGACGTGCGGATGGTGTTCACTTTTTGTTAAGGGGTCCAAAATAAAACGCCCCAGTCCATTTTAGGTTGAGAGTAATAAAACAAGCCGAGATGTAAAAGGTTTGTTTTTAGGTGTTAGGTTTGTGTTGCATCGAGTCATGGTTAGGCTGCAGCTCGAGGACAAGCTGCATGTCCAAGTGGGGTGTAGTGTTAGAGTACGTAATGGTCCTGGGCTGGCGGTATAGCCCGTTAGTCTTAGGGTTAATTAAAGATAAGGGTCGCTTGCTTAGGGTTCAAGTAAGCCTTGCTTGGGAGTCAAGTAAACCTCTCTATATAAAGAGAAGAGATGTATCAATCTAATCAAGCAAGAATTAAGAAGGAAATCCCTTCCCTCTTGCCCAGCCGTGGGCAAAAAGGCCCCCGGCCGGCCCTCTCGCGCCCTCCTTCTAGCAGCGCCATAACAATATGCCCTACAATACTCACATAATTTCTGATTCTAATAGGCTTCCTGCACCGACATCTGATGTCTTTCTATTGTAAATCTTCACCAAGTTGCCATTTGTTTTTGTGGAGATACAAACCAGATGTATGACCATGAGTGAAGGAATGCTATTCCATCAGTGATCTGACATAGAAGAGAGGAAGAATAATTTTAGCTAAGAGTGGAATTTAGAGTTCAAAGAATTAGTTGATGCTATTGACCAAAGAGCGATTTTTGTTACAGTTCCTCTGAATTAGTAAACTAGAAGGACTAAAACATCATCAGTCAGCCATTGTTGTTAGATTGATGTTGCCTTGATTACCACTTTGTTTGGTGGCTACCCTATAAATTCTTGAGATATAGTGCAATGGTTGATAGTTTGTTGCATAGTCATATTGATTCCGTTGAACTAATACTCTCTTTGTATATCTAGGATTCCTACTAGAACATGTCATTCCAAATTGCGACAATGATCTTTCTACTCATGAGTAGTCCTTTTTTATACTGAATTTTGATGCATACTCTATGCAGAAAAGAAGGCCTCCTCGGACATTAAGAAGGTAAAACTAGGTAGCAATGGAAGTGCTCCATTCAAAAAGAAGTAATATCTCTGAATTATTACACTAGAATGTATGCATGGTAAATACCATGACCTTGCAAATTTACATCTGTCCCCTTCTCCTTTTCTCAGTAACTTGGCAGAAGCTCTACATATGAAAATGGAGGTTCAGACACAGCTCCATGAACAGCTATAGGTGCCTTCTCTATTCCTGTTTTCGAGCTCTAATATGATGGTGTTGTTGTCGCCTTGTCGACATATATTTCTGATAGTAGGAGCATTCTTTTTCTTGCTTCACAATAATTATTGCGCTTTGTGTATATATGAACCCAAATCCATATTTAAATGGGTGCTAAATGTTTTTGTGGCATGGTGGACTTTGGAGACTAGCGCTTTTATAGTATTGTCACAGACTCCGTTTTTTACTAAACAAAATTGATTCATCAACACTGCCCTACTGTTTTTGATGCACAAAATTAGTCAATCAACACATTGGCCTGCTGAAAATCAACACATTGGACTGCAGCCATACTAATTACTACAGAATATGGTGGTCAGCAAAATCTACAAGAACAACCATCCTAGGTGTAGAATAACAAGGGGTGTGTGCTGCAAAAAATTAAGAGAGGGGGACAATGAAAAACAGTTGCCTCAACAGTACATTGCTAGACGACCTCAATGCGGTGCTTAGGGTGGCAAACGAAGAGGCGCCCAATGTCCTTGTGGTGGGGATAGGGGAGGAGTTGGGCGTCCTAGCGGTGGAGAACTGGGATGCGCCGGTGTGGTGTTTCCCGTTGATAGTAAGTTGACTGCCAATTTCACAGCTTTTACAGTTTTAGGAGGTGCTGCAAGATTATTTTGCATTGTTATCGTAGTGTGGTGTTTCCCGTTGATAGTAAGTTGACTGCCAATTTCACAGCTTTTACAGTTTTAGGAGGTGCTGCAAGATTATTTTGCATTGTTATCATATATGATTTTCAGATTATTCTATCATGAAGTATTGGTTTATTATTGAGGTAGCCTTAGATGGAGGAGCTGAATGCAGTTTTTGTATCTTTTTTCAAAGTCCTGAACGGTCCCATGAAAATCCATGTATGTGCAGTTTCAGAGCCTCATCACACTATGGTAGGAAAATAGGTATTTAAGTTATCGAAGGCTCCATTTTTGTCTATTATATAGATTATATAGCTTTGTGATCGAAGGTAGCTTGTGAAAATTATATACACCCATGACCATGAGTCCCTGACAAAATAATCTCAGCTCATGTTACTAGGATCAGGGAACCTCGACCATTTTTCTGAAACACGCCGCATCTCATGTTCCTACTTTCCCAGCTACAATACTATGTACTTCATTCTTACATTTGCTTTTGGAAGTTATATCACTTTCTTTTCCCTCATAAACTTGCTAATGATATTGGCGAAGTAATCCCCACTTTAGATTTCCCATTGAATGAATAACTAATTTAGATTGTTCAAAAATTGTAGGTCAAGAGCCATGAATAGGAGCAAGGCATCACACTCCAGCTTTGAGAAGAAAAAGACAGAGATAGATCAGTGTTCTGCTCCGAAGCAAAAACATTTTAGATATAATAAGGAACTGTAGCTTACCACAATCTCTCTAAAACAGGCCTACCTATTACTCGTCCATTGCTTGCCTTTTTTTAGGAAGTATGAATCAGTCATATATATTTACATTCGCGTTGTTTAGTTGTGGTTTGTATGCTTGAAAATACATTTTAACCGAGCTTGAAAATTCTTATGTGCAGTGAAATTGTATCTAACACTTTGTAAACAACAAATGAAATACGTTTCAAATAACTCTTAGTCTAAATCGACACCTTGTGCCATTCGACATCATAATCATAAATGGTCGCTAAAGAGTTTGAATTGGTAAAGTGCTTTCATCCGTTGTTTCAAGTCTGGACTGTTCCTTAGCGCTAAAACCTAATTTAATTTTCAAAACACGTTGTGTTTGAAATGAACATTGTGCTATATGGCGTAATGGGCCATTTGTGTCATCAGTTGAGTATGCTTCTCCCTCCCAAAGGAGGAACCAAGGAAGAAAAGAAATACACAGTCACGATATGCGCTGCTGCTTCATATTTTACTCCAGACGGGCCACACAAAGAATTGTTCCTGGGCGAGGCTAGGTATTTGGACGGCCCACACAAAGAATTGTTCCAGTACTGGGCTAGGTAGCATATAGGCCTTTCAAATACCTACGCCTCCTTATGCACAACTTAGAGAGGTTTTTGCACATGGAAAATAAAATTTTAGTGCAAACACTGCTAAAAAAGTACAGCCTTAACTGGTCCATACATGTTATATAAACATGAATTTTTTTTCAAGCTCAAATTTCTCAGTGTGATAACCATATTTTCAACTAAAAAATGCTTCCTTAGCTGGTCTTTGCATGTTATAGAAGTATGTTTTTTTTCAAACTCAGGTTTCTTAGCGTGATAAACATATTTTAAATATAGTACTTATGACTTAACACATGGGCTTACTACTACCAATATCAAATATGTCCTTGCAAAATGAAACTATTTTCATCGACAACATGCCTTTAGCGGGTCTCTGCGCCATTTGGCGCAACGGGTCAACTAGTTCTAATAAATTCCGATTCATGTGTGTCTCTCCCAAAGGGTGGGTGTACAACAAGGATAATTGTGGTAAACTAAAAATCAAAGACTCAAATCATACAAGACGCTCCAAGCAAAACACATATCATGTGGTGAATAAAAATATAGCCTTAAGTAAAGTTACCGATAGACAAAGATGAAAGAGGGGGTGCCTTCCGGGGCATCCCCAAGCTTAGGCTTTTGGTTGTCCTTGAATTTTACCTTAGGGCGCCTTGGGCATCCCCAAGCTTAGGCTCTTGCCACTCCTTGTTCCAAAATCAATCAAATCTCTACCCAAAAACTTGAAAACTTCACAACACAAAACTCAATAGAAAATCCCATGAGCTCCGTTAGTATAAGAAAGCAAACCACCACTTTAATGTATTGTAATGAACTCATTCTTTATTTATATTGGTGTTAAACCTAATGTATTCCAACTTCTCTATGGTTCATACCCCCCGATACTAGCCATAGATTCATCAAAATAAGCAAACAACACACGAAAAACAGAATATGTCAAAAACAAAACAGTCTGTAGCAATCTGGATTGTTCGAATACTTCTGTAACTCCAAAAATTCTGAAAAATTAGGACGACCTAACTAATTTGTATATTGATCTACTGCAGTTGGAATTGATATTTTATCACTCTCTGGTAAAAAATAAAATTATTCTCATGAGCGCATATTTTCTGTTTTTTTCAGCAAGATCAAACAACAATCACCCAAGAAGATCCTAAAGGCTTTACTTGGCACAAACAGTAATTAAAACATAAAAAAAACATAATCGTAACAGAGGATAGATGATTTATTTATTACTAAATAGGAACAAAAAGTAAAGAACAAAATTCAAATTGAGTTGCCTCCCAACAAGCGCTATCGTTTAACGCCCCTAGCTAGGCACAAAAGCAAGAATAGATCTAAGTATTGTCATCTTTGGTATGCAATCCATAAGTGGCTCTCATAATAGATTCATTAGGTAATTTAATTTTCTTTCTAGGAAAGTGTTCCATGACTTTCCTTAACGGAAATTGGAATCTAATATTTCCTTCTTTCATGTCAATAATTGCACCAATCGTTCTAAGGAAAGGTCTACCAAGAATAATAGGACATGTAGGATTGCAATCTATATCAAGAACAATGAAATCTACGGGCACATAATTCATATTTGAAACAATAAGAACATCATTAATCCTTCCCATAGGTTTCTTAATGGTGGAATCCGCAAGGTGCAAATTTAAAGAACAATCATCAAATTCATGGAAACCTAACACATCACACAAAGTTTTTCGAATCGTGGAAACACTAGCACCAAATCACACAAAGCATAGCATTCATAATCTTTAATATTAATTTTAATAGTAGTTTCCCACTCATCATAAAGTTTTCTAGGAATAGAAACTTCTACTTCAAGCTTTCCTTCATGAGATTGCATTAAAGCATCAACAATATGTTTAGTAAAAGCTTTATTTTGATCATAAGCATGAGAAGAATTTAACACGGATTGCAACAAGGAAATACAATACATCAAAGAGCAATTATTATGATTAAATTCCTTGAAATCCAAAATGGTGAGTTCATTGCTATGTAAAGTTTTGACCTCTCCAATCCCACTTTTATTAATTTAGCATCAAGATCTAAAAACCCTGAATCATTGGGACGCCTTTTAACTAAAGTTGACTCACCTCCAGTCCCATCTTTACCAAGATTCATATTGGAAAGCAAAGATTTAATAGAAGAATCAATCACTTTTCTTCATCATTATTATCATGAAAACTAGAAGAACACGCTTTCACAAAGCAATCTTTTTTAGCATGCATCCTAGCGGTTCTTTCTTTGCACTCATTAATGGAAATTCTCATGGCCTTGAGAGACTTATTGATATCATGCTTAGGTGTAATAGATCTAAGTTTCGAAGAATCAACATCAAGAGAAATTTTATCCACGTTCCTAGCCAACTCATCAATCTTAAGCAATTTTTCTTCAACCAAAGCATTGTAATTCTTTTGTGAATTCATAAATTCTTTAACACTAGTCTCAAAATTAGAGGGCATCTTATTAAAATTTCCATAAGAGTTGTTGTAGGAATTGCCATAATTATTAGAGGAATTACTAGGGAACGGTCTAGAATTAAAATTTCCTCTATACGCATTGTTACCAAAATTGTTCCTACCAACAAAATTCACATCCATAGATTCATTATTATTCTCAATCAAAGTGGACAAAGGCAAATCATTAGGATCAAAAGAAACACTCTTATTAGCAAAAATTTCATAAGTTCATCCATCTTTCCACTCAAAACATTAGTCTCTTCAATCGCATGAACCTTTTTACTAGTGGATCTTTCAGTATGCCATTGAGAATAATTAACCATAATATTATCCATGAGTTTAGTAGCTTCTCCTAAAGTTATTTCCATAAAAGTGTCTCCCGCGGCCGAATCTAAAAGATTTCTAGAAGCAAAATTATCCGGCATAATCTTTTTGTATAATCATCCATAAATTCAAACCATGTGTAGGGCAATTACGTATGATTAATTTCATCCTCTCCCAAGCTTGTGAAACATGCTCATGATCAAGTTGCTTAAAATTCATAATATCGTTTCTAAGAGAGATGATCTTAGCCGGAGGAAAATACTTAGAGATAAAAGCATCTTTGTACTTATTCCATGAATCAATACTATTTTTAGGCAAAGAAGAGAACCATGTTTTAGCAGGATCTCTAAGAGAAAATGGAAATAGCTTCAATTTAACAATATCATTATCCACATCTTTCTTCTTTTGCATATCACACAAATCAACAAAGTTGTTTAGATGGGTAGCGGCATCTTCACTAGGAAAGCCAGAAAATTGATCTTTCATGACAAGATTCAACAAAGCAACATTAATTTCACAAGATTCAACATCGATAATAGGAGCAATCGGAGTGCTAATAAAATCATTGTTGTTGGTATTGGAAAAGTCACATAATTTAGTATTATCTTGAGCCATCGTGACAAACAATCAATCCAACACACAATCACACAAGAAGCGAGCGAAAAGAGGCGAATGGAAAAGAGGACGAATAAAACGGCAAAGGTGAGGTGGGAGAGAGGAAAACGAGAGGAAAATGGCAAATAATGTAATGGGTACTTGGTATGTCTTGACTTGAGCGTAGATCTCCCCGGCAACGGTGCCAGAAATCCTTCTTGGTACGTCTTGAGCATGCATTGGTTTTCCCTTGAATAGGGAAGGGTGATGCAGCAAAGTAGCGTAAGTATTTCCCTCAGTTCTGAGAACCAAGGTATCAATCCTGTAGGAGATAACACACAAGTCACCTAGTAACTGCACAAACAATCAAGAACCTCGCAACCAACGCGATAAAGGGGTTGTCAATCCCTTCACGATCACTTACGAAAGTGAGATCTGATAAAGATAATAAGATAAATATTTTTGGTATTTTTGTTGTATAGATTGAAAAATAGTAACGAGATACGATAATAAAAAGAGATGCAATATAATAAGGAAGAGACCTGGGGGCCATAGGTTTCACTAGTGGCTTCTCTCATGATAGCAAGTATTACAGTGGGTGAACAAATTACTGTCGAGCAATTGATAGAAGAGCGCATAGTTATGAGACTATCTAGGCAATGATTATGAAATATAGGCATCACGTCCGTGTTAAGTAGACCGAAATGATTCTGCATCTACTACTATTACTCCACACATCGACCACTATCCAACATGCATCTAGAGTATTAAGTTCATAAGAACAGAGTAATGATTTAGGCAAGATGACATGATGTAGAGGGATAAACTCAAGCAATATGATATAAACCCCATCTTTTTATCCTAGATGGCAACAATACAATATGTGCCTTGCTGCCCCTACTGTCACTAGGAAAGGACACTGCAAGATTGAACACAAAGCTAAGCACTTCTCCCATCGCAAGAAAGATCAATCTAGTAGGCCAAACTAAACCGATAATTCGAAGAGACTTGCAAAGATATCAAATCATGCATATAAGAATTCATAGAAGAACCAAATATTGTTCATAGATAAACTTGATCATGAATCCACAATTCATCGGATCTCGGCAAACACACCGCAAAAAGTATTACATCGAATAGATCTCCAAGAACATCGAGGAGAACTTTGTATTGAGAACCAAAGAGAGAGAAGAAGCCATCTAGCTAATAACTATGGACCCGAAGGTCTGTGGTAAACTACTCACGCATCATTAGAGAGGCTATGGTGTTGATGTAGAAGCACTCCTGATCGAATCCCCCTCCGGCAGATCGCCGAAAAAGGTCCCCAGATGGGATCTCATGGGTACAGAAGATTGCGGCAGTGGAAAAGTGGTTTCGTGGCTCCCCTGAATGTTTTTAGGGTATAAGAGTATATATAGGCGAAATAACTACGTCGGTGGAGCTACGAGGGGCCCACGAGGGTGGCGGGCGTGCCCTCCTGCCTCGTGGCCGCCTCGTTGCCTCTATGACTTCCACTCCAAGTCTCCTGGATTGTGTTTGTTCCAGGAAAGATTCTCGCGAAGGTTTTGTTCCATTTGGATTCCATTTGATATTCCTTTTCTACGGAACACTGAAATAAGCAAAAAACAGAAACTAGCACTGGGCCTCCGGTTAATAGGTTCGTCCCAAAATATATAAAAGTGCATATTAAAGCCCATTAAACATCCAAAACAGATAATATAATAGCATGGAAAAATCAAAAATTATAGATACGTTGGATACGTATCAGTCCGCATCATTGCTACTAACATCTTTCAACACAGTTTTCTCTAGGAACATATTATAAATAAAACGGGGAAGCTATACGCGAGTAATTGATCTACAATATAGATATGCAAATACTATCAGGACCAAGTTCAGGATAAATTTAAGTTCAATTAATCATATTACTTAAGAACTCCCACTTAGATAGACATCCCTCTAATCATCTAAGTGATCGCGTGATCCATATCAACTAAACCATGTCTGATCATCACGTGAGATGGAGTAGCTTTCAATGGTGAACATCACTATGTCAATCATATTTACTATATGATTCACGCTCGACCTTTCGGTCTTAGTGTTTCGAGGCCATATCTGCATATGCTAGGCTCGTCAAGTTTAACCCGAGTATTCTGCATGTGCAAAACTGGCTTGCACCCGTTGTATGTGAACATAGAGCTTATCACACCCGATCATCACGTGGTGTCTCGGCACGATGAACTGTCGCAATGGTGCATACTCAGGGAGAACACTTATACCTTGAAATTTTAGTAAGGGATCATCTCATAATGCTACCGTCGTACTAAGCAAAATAGGATGCATAAAAGATAAACATCACGTGCAATCAAAATATGTGACATGATATGGCCATCATCATCTTGTGCCTTTGATCTCCATCTCCAAAGTACCGTCATGATCTCTATCGTCACCGGCATGACACCATGATCTCCATCATGTTGATCTTTATCAACGTGTCGTCACATGGTCATCTCGCCAACTATTACTTTTGCAACTATTGCTATCGCATAGCGATAAAGTAAAGCATTTATATGGCGCTTGCACCTTATGCAATAAAGAGACAACCATAAGGCTCCTGCCAGTTGCCGATAACTTTAACAAAACATGATCATCTTATACAATAATTTATATCTCATCATGTCTTGACCATATCACATCACAACATGCCCTGCAAAAACAAGTTAGACGTCCTCTACTTTGTTGTTGCAAGTTTTACGTGGCTACTACGGGCTTAGCAAGAACCGTTCTTACCTACGACATAAGAACCACAGCGTGGTATAGTGATTGCTTTTTGATCTTCAGAAAGAACCCTATGCATTGAATCTGATTCAACCAAAGTTGGAGAAACAGACACCCGCCAGCCACTTGTGTGCAAAGCACGTTGGTAGAACCAGTCTCATGAATGCGGTCATGTAATGTCGGTCCGGGCCGCTTCATCCAACAATACCGCCGAATTAAGAAACAACTAGTGACGGCAAGCAATATGTATATACCCACGCCCACAACTCCTTTGTGTTCTACTCGTGCATATAACATCTACGCATAAACCTGGCTCGGATGCCACAGTTGGGGAACGCAGTATTTCAAAAAATTTCCTACGATCACGCAAGATCTATCTAGGAGATGCATAGCAACGAGAGGGGAGAGTGTGTCTACGTACCCTCATAGACCGAAAGCGAAAGCATTTAGTAACATGGTTGATGTAGTCGAACGTCTTCGCGATCACCCCGATCCAAGTATCGAACATACGGCACCTCCACGATCTGCACACGTTCAGCTCGGTGACGTCCCTCGAACTCTAGATCCAGCTAAGGCCGACGTAGAGTTTCGTCAGCATGACAACATGGTGACGGTGATGATGAAGTTACCGACGCAGGGCTTTGCCTAAGCACTATGACAATATGACCGAGGTGTGTTTCTGTGGAGGGGGGCACCGCACACGGCTAAAACAGTTATGAACTTGTGTGTCTATGGGGTGCCCCTCCCCCGTATATAAAGGAGGGAGGAGGAGGAGGAGGCCGGCCTAGGAGGGGTGCGCCTATAGGGGGAGTCCAACTAGGATTCCCAATCCTAGTTGGAGTCCCCTTCCTTTTCAAAGAGGGGATAGAGGGAATGAGTAGGAGAGGGAGAATGAAAGAGAGGGGGCGCGGCCCCCTCCCTAGTCCAAATCGGACTTGCCATGCGGGTGGGGGGGAAACCCTTGAGGCCCTTCTCTCCTTTCCCGTATGGCCCATTAATGCCCACTACTTCCCCCGGCGAATTACCGTAACTCTCCTATACTCCGAAAAATACCCGAATCACTCGGAACCTTTCCGATGTCTGAATATAGCCTTCCAATATATCGATCTTTACATCTCGACCATTTTGAGACTCCTCGTCATGTCCGTGATCTCATCTGCGACTTCGAACAACCTTCGGTACATCAAATCACATAACTCATAATACAAATTGTCATCGAACATTAAGCGTGTGGACCCTATGGGTTCGAGAACTATATAGACATGAACGAGGCACATCTTCGGTCAATAACCAATAGCAGAACCTGGATGCCTTGGCTCCTACATATTCTATGAAGATCTTTATCAGTCAAACCGCATACGTTGCTCCCTTTGTCATCGGTATGTTACTTGCCCAAGATTCGATCATCGGTATCATCATACCTAGTTCAATCTTGTTACCGACAAGTCTCTTTACTCATTCCGTAAGGTAACATCCCGCAACTAACTCATTAATCACATTGCTTGCAAGGCTTATAGTGATGTGCATTACCAAGAGGGCCCAGAGATACCTCTCCGACAATCGGAGTGACAAATCCTAATCTCGATCTATGCCAACTCAACAAACACCATCGGAGACACTTGTAGAGCATCTTTATAATCACCCAGTTATGTTGTGACATTTGATAGCACACAAGGTGTTCCTCCGGTATTAGGGAGTTGCATAATCTCATAGTCAGAGGAATATGTATAAGTCATGATGAAAGCAATAGCAATAAAACTAAGCAATCATTTATGCTAAGCTAATGGATGGGTCTTGTCCATCACATCATTCTATAATGATATGACCCCGTTCATAAAATGACAACACATGTCTACGGTTAGGAAACTTAACCATCTTTGATTAATGAGCTAGTGAAGTAGAGGCATACTAGGGACACTCTGTTTTGTCTATGTATTCACACATGTACTAAGTTTCCGGTTAATACAATTCTAGCATGAATAATAAACATTTATCATGATATAAGGAAATATAAATAACAACTTTATTATTGCCTCTAGGGCATATTTCCTTCAGCTGGAGGCCACAGAGCGCAACCTCGAGCTTGAACGGTTGGAGACGAGGGAGCGCCACGTCGCCCAGACGGAGGATGCCGCCAGTGCGCGCGAGGCCAGGATCCAGGAGGAAGTCGACCATAGGGTGGTGGAGGCTCATGCAGATGTTGCCAACAGACATGGCCTGAAGCTGAATCTCGTGGAAGCCGTAGCTGAGGGCAGAACCACCGCCCGCAGGTCAAGGCTGGATGAAGCGGAGCAGCGCGAGAAGGCCACTATGGCGGCCCTGATCTTCGTCCAAGCCGAATTGGCCTCCGCCTGTGCCGAACTGCTCCCGCTTCAGCAGCGGGTTACTGATGCTGAGTCCCTTGTGCAACAGAGCAGGGAGGAAGCGCTCCGCCAGCAGACGTTGCAGCGCGAGCACGCTCCCATGCTTCGGGTCCTCAGGGTGAGGGCCAACCAGGCGCTGGGCGCCATCTGTGACGAACACACCCCTCATCCCCACGTAGAAGACTATGCCAGCCATCTCCGCTTCTTTACATCGTGACATGCCTGGAGGACCGGGCTGAGAGGGGTCACGAGCTTGTTGAAGAAAAGAGTCAAGGCCTCCTCGGGCACGCGTTTTCCCGCGTTTTCGGTCACCTCCAGAGCATCGATCCTCACTTCGACTTCAACGCCGCCATTGCTCCAGTGCCTGGAGCCATCCGGGACAACCTAGCGCGCTGGGTGGACGATAATGTGGATGCTCTGGTCAGGGCTTTCGCCTCCGAGGATGATGCGGTGGTGGTTGTGGCGGATGAAGGCGGCGCGGTTGATGATGGTGAAGACGATGCCAGTGACAGTGCCAGTAGCGTGCCTGAGAGCGATTCGGAAGATGCTGCAAGCGACATGTTCGATTGAGCCTGCGCTCCTTTGCTTTGAGCCTGCACGCAAAAGCTTGGGCATGACCCCTCAAGTGTAAGAGCATTTTGGGGAGGGGAGCCCCTCCTGTAATCAGACTATTGTTTTATTCCTTAAGCCAGACGTGAAATGTGCTTTTGCGAGCCCACGAGCTCCTCTGTGGCTTGTTGTTGTAACTTACCTCAGCCCAGGCAGGCCTCGAATTGGTCTTGTAGTTGCCAATGTGCATTCCTCCCGAGGGGAGTTCTCCGCGGGCTCCCGAGAGGAGTCCTCCACGGGCTTGCGAGGTTTTGGGCTTCTGAAGAGCCTGCTAGTCTGTCCGAGAGGGCCTCGCGAGAAACGATCGCCAGCCCCTAGCAGGGTGTGCGTGTAGCGCGCGCATACCACGCCCAGCCCCCGCTCGCGAGGTGCTCGCAAGGGAAGGGGTAGCAGGCGCGAGCCTCGAAACAAGGCACTGAACCAGAAAACTCAGAAAATCAACACGAACCAGAGAAGACGTCCCCCGCGCTTGCAATGAAAATACGACTTCAAGTTCAAATCCAAAAGGCGGCAAATCGAGCTAAAAAAGGGGTTGAAAGCAAATGGCCGTGTCCACCACCTAGCTAGTCTTCTTGTCTTCCCACCAGCGCGGAGCTAAGTGCTTTCACTGGCTGTGAACATAGTCATTGGGGGACAGTGTCGACGGCCAGTGCAGAGCATGGTGCTTCCACTAGGACTTGGGTGGGAGCCCCCGAGGCCCGAGGGCGGCACTCTGGAGACTCTGGGGTGTGTATAGCCCCACTCATTATTACGTGAGAGTGTCACGAGCGGAGACCTTCACAGGCGCGAGCCTTACTTCATATCGCCAGGTGAGGGCCCCGCCCCGCGCCACCCTCGACCACCATCGGGGCGTCCGAAAACCAGGACGAGACCAAGGGGCAAAGAGGATGCTGGCGGCAACCTCGGAGACCACGGGTCCTCTGCCGGGGGGGGGGGGGGAAGGCTCGCCGGCGCTTCCCCCGGCAGAGGGCCTACCTCCGTGCAGCACCTTGCTCCGTGTGGCGTGGGGGAGGGCCTGGCTCTGGGCCTCTCCCATGCAGCCCCCAGAGCACCACTCCTGCCGCTGGCTGGGCCATCGCCCTGGGGTCTCTAACTGCTACCACAGCCTAGTTCTCCTGCAGTTCGTTAGCTTGCTCCTGAGATATTGATGGTACCCTGCCGTCGTCGTCGCTGAAGGGGTCGGCGAAGCCTCCGGGCGGCTCGTGGAAGACCTGCGCCTCGGGCCCTCTAGCCGCCCATCCCAGTCCGGGGAACGGATTGGGGCCTTACCCCGTCAAGTATTCCGGGTTCACCATGCGGGGCACGTCGGCATCCGTAACCACCTCACCAGAAATGCCACCCAGGTGCCCCGCGCCTTGAGCCGCCAGCCACGGTGCTTGGCCATGGTGGCCGCTGTGTGGTATCCTGGCGCGTCCTCACGGCGGGCCATCGGTGCTTGTCCCTCCTAGCGATAGCGTGGTCGCGGTAGGACAGCCCACACCAGGACCCGCGTCAGCGTCGTCGGATGCTCCTGACGCCCCAGGGGGTGCATGGGCTCGCTCAGGCCTCGTGCGCGCTTCTGCCACAACCTGGGGCGTGATCAAGGAGTAGAAGGGCGGCGTACCTCTGCAGGCGGCGTCCAGTAGTGCATCGCGGCCGCTCTCCGCCAACCTGCACCGCAGCAGCTCCCGTGCTACGATGAGCGCGGCTCGCATGTTCGCATGCTCCCGTCGGGTGTGTGGTGCCGTTGCCGCAGCGTAATCTGAGGATCATGCGGCTACGCGCGTGTGTCTCGGCGCGAGGGCGGCAGGCGCCGGCCCGCACTGCCCGCACCCGCGGGTGTTGGGCGGCGCGTGGGCCGCCTCGAGCGCGGAGTTGAGGTCTTCTAGAGCAGATGGTGGTGCCCGGGTAGGCCAGGCCACCCAGTGGTCAGCTTGGGTCCTCGGACCGTCAGACATTGGAGTCACGGGGCAACGGCGGGTCGGTCGATGGAGAAGAAAGCTTCGGCGCACCCCTACCTGGCGCACCAAATGTCGGATTCGGGGTTCCGGCAAACCCTTGAGGTTTGAACTTTGGGGTGCGCACAAAGATCTCTCTCTTTCTAGCTTGCTCTCGCAACGATCTCAAGGCCTAGCTCGCCGAACCCAAGGAATAAGAGACACGAGGGTTTATACTGGTTCGAGCCACCGTTGTGGTGTAATACCCTACTCGAGTGTGGTGTCCTGGATTGCCTCGTGGGCTGAGGATGAACTAGTACAGTGGTTGAATAGCGTCCCGAGGAGAGGTGTTCTTGGGCTCGATGAGTTGGTGTGTCTGAGGATGGTCTGAATCATCCATGCTATGGTGGTGGCTAGCCCTATTTATATCCATTTAGTGCCTATGATATTGTGTTTATGAGGATCATGACGCTTGACCAGTTCCCATACATTATTCAGCTCGACATGTTGAAGCTCTTCTTGCATAGCTTGAATCCATTTAGGTTCCATGAAGGCTTCATCAACTTTCTTGGGTTCAGATATTGAGACGAATGCAAAGTTCCCACAGAAATTTGCTAGTTGTGTTTCCCTTGAACGAGTGAGTGGACCAGGTGCATTGATGCTATCAATTATTTTCTCAATCTGTACTTCATTTGCAACACGAGGATGAACTGGACGAAGATTTTTCTCTTGCTGATCATTGTCATCGTTTGAAGGATTGTCTTCAGGCTGAGCATTGTCTCCAGGTTGATTAGGTGCAGAGATGATAAGTTCCTCTTCAGGTTGTACTTCACACGGTATGATTTCTCCAGTTCCCATAAGCTTGATGGATTCACTGGGTGGAATTTCATCTAGCACATTTGGCAGGTGCTCTCTTTGCGAGCCGTTAGTCTCATCGAACCGCAAATCCACAGTTTCAATCACTTTATAATGAAAGAGGTTGAAGACTCTGTAGGAGTGAGAATCCTTTCCGTAACCACGCATAAAACCTTCATGTGCTTTCGGTGCAAATTTTGAAGTGTGATGTGGATCCTTGATCCAGCACCTAGAACCAAATACTCTGAAGTAACTGACATTTGGCTTCTTACTAGTGAGGAGTTCATAAGATGTTTTCTTCAGAAGCTTCTGAACATAAACACGGTTGATGACATGGCATGCAGTATCAATAGCTTTAGGCCAAAACTTTCTTGGTGTCTTGTATTCATTGAGCATCGTCCGAGCCATCTCAATGAGTGTTCAGTTCTTGCGTTCCACGATGCCATTCTGCTGTGGCGTGTACGGAGCTGAGAACTCATGAGTGATGCCCAATGTATTGAGATAAGTGTCGAGGCCGGTGTTCTTGAATTCAGTGCCATTGTCACTTCTGATGTGCTTGATCTTGACGCCATAGTTGTTCATGGCTCGACTGGCGAAGCGTCTGAAGACATCCTACACTTCAGTCTTGTAGAGGATTATATACACCCATGTATATCTTGAATAATCATCAACAATGATGAAGCCATAGAGACAAGCAGTAGTAGTAAGGGTAGAGTAGTGAGTAGGGCCAAAGAGGTCCATGTGTAGCAGTTCGAAGGTTGAGTCGTTGTCACGATTGTCTTCGAGGGATGCTTGGCCCTCGTCATCTTTCCAGCTTCGCAGGCACCGCATAAGTGATCCTTCTTGAACTTGACGCCCTCGATGCCTATGACGTGCTTCTTCTTTGCAAGAGTATGCAAGTTCCTCATGCTAGCATGCCCTAGCCTCCGATGCCAGAGCCAGCATTCTGAAGCTTTTGCAAGAAGATATACGGCAAGCTGTGATCCTGCTGAGAAATCTACCATGTACAAATCATCTTTCCGATACCCTTCAAAGACTAGAGACTTGTCAGATTCCATTAGAACAAGGCAAAGCATTGAGACAGACATTAAGTTGAAACCAAGGGATTCAACAAGCATCACTTTATCCATGTGCTAATCCTTTGAGATTGCAACTCTACCTAGACCCAATACCTTGCTTTTACCAGTATCAGCAAATGTGATGTGACTTTTGTCAGATGGACGTAGTGTTGAGTCCATGAGAAGACTTCGTTTGCCAGTCATGTGATTAGTACATCCACTATCAATAATCCATTCTGAAGCAGCTGGTGTCATACCCTACAGTGCAGTTAGGGGGATAGGCTTCACGAAGAGCATTGTGAAGCATAAACATTTGACGAGCAAGAGGATTATTAAAGCTTAGATCGAGGTTAGGACTGATAGGACAAGTAGCAAGCGACTCAGGAACAAAATACATAATAAGACCATTTGGGCATTTGATTTTGCGCCCTACAAGATGTTTTAGGTCGCCAGCAATAGCTTCAGACGCATTTGATTTTCGGCTGGAGACCTTTCCCTACAAAAGAGAGTTAAGCTTTCTTAGCCACCCACATCTTCAAGGGTGGCTTCGAAGCAATGAGTCTAAGTGTAGCATGTCGGTGTTCTGGGAACGGGGGTCCCCAGACTTGCCTGCCTGCGGCCTGCGGCATGGCTCAAGTGGGGGCCCAGCGTGGCCCATCTTCATCAGCTCAAGCTCAAGACCCTTGCGAGGGGCCAAGCCTCGAGGGGCGGACGACAGGAAGCTTCCTCAGAGGCAGCCTCATCAGGCAGGCTCACGAGGAGGCGGAGAGATCAAGGCAGGGGTACCTCGCGAGGAACCCGTGACGCAAACCATGACGATCGAGACCAGGCGGGCGCCGGCCTGCGCAGTGTCCTTGTTTCCCCTTTGGTACAAAGGGGGCAAGCACAGGCCAAGGCATCGGGCAAAGGTTGCCATTCCAGTGCAACGATACCAAGACCAGCAGAGCGGCAGGACGGAGGTCACCGTGCAGCCCAAGACGGCGTCATCACCAGTGCTTTTGGCAGCCGAAGACCACCTTTGGTCAGGATAACTTGTACTATATGTTCCCCTTCGAAATGGCCAAGTGTTGGCGCCCTTCCAGCTCATTATTTGGGGAGAGGCCCAGGGCCTCTATAAATAGAGCTAGCCACCATAGAGTAAAAGAGAGGGAGAAGACAGGGAGAGATCTGGTAGAACCCTAGCAAAGAGAAAGAGAGAGAGAGAGGCGACTGAACAGACCCTAGCAGTTCATCGCACCAGCTCAAGAACACCTCTCGCGAGGCTGTTCTTTCCTTGTACTGTTCATCATCAGCCCCTGAGGCAATCCACCACACCACACACTGGAGTAGGGTATTACACCACAACGGTGGCCCGAACCGGTATAAACCTCGTGTCCCTTGTGTTGTTCATTGTTTCCAGCTTAGATCACGCGAGGAGATTGGACGTAGATCGGTAGGGGAGAGATCTCCGCGTGCACCCCAGTGTTCGAACCTCAAGGTTCTGCCGGAACCCGGAATCCGACATTTGGCGCGCCAGGTAGGGGTGCGCCAGAATCTTTCTTCCGCCGTTCGCGTGTGATCTTCCGTCGTGTCCATGGCTGACGCTCGTCGGGCTCGCGCCGAGCACCGGGCTGCTCTCGCCACCCGCGTCGCCCAGACGGCGCCCGTTGGCGGACGTCCTCGTCGTTCCCTGTCGCCTTCCGCCAACGCCTCCACTGGCCCGGCGGGGACGAGCAGCAGGCCTCCTCCCAGCATCCTTCGGTGCGGTGGGAGGGCCGCACCGCCACACCGTCGCTGACTCCAGCCGCTTTGTCGTCCCACGCCCGTCGCGCCCCCACGGACGCGCACGCTACGCTGCTCCTGGCAAGAGAACTCTTGCACCACCACCCCGTCGACGACCTCTATGAAGACTGGCTCGCCCGCATCACCGAGCTCGTCAGCGCCGCAGGGGGCTCCCCCTTGCCGTCCCTATTGCTGTCTCGCCCTCCATTCCGCGCAGGAGGCGAGGATCAGGAGGCGCTCCCCGCGCCGGCGCGCCAAGATCGCGTCCCTGCACCTCCATGCCAAGACCCCGCTCTGCTCCAAGCGGCGGCGCGCGGTAATCCCTAGGAGCAAGCCTAGTACCAGCAAAAGGCACCAGTGGCCAAGCAGGCTGCCGTGCCCTCACCCCCAAGCTATGCGGCGTCGCATGGCCAGGCAAGTTCAAGCCTGACCTGCCCCCTCGCTACGATGGCACGTCGGACCCGGCGGAGTTGCTGCAGCTCTATGAACTATGCATCGAAGCCGCCAACGGGGACGGAAGGGTCATGGAGAACTGGTTTCCCATGGCGCTCAAGGACGGGGCCCGCACCTGGCTCCTGAACCTGGCTCCTGGTACAATCTCCTCCTGGGACGAGATGCGCACTCGCTTCATCGCCAACTTCCAGGGCACTCGCGACCGGCCCCGGCCGTGAGCGATCTGCGCCGCATCAAGCAGCAGCAAAGGGAAACCCTGCAGAAATACATCCAGCGCTTCAACAACACTCGCCTCAAGATCCCCAAGGTGACTGAAGAAGCCATCATCTCGGCCTTCTCCGATGGCGTACGCGACGTCAAGATGAAGGAGGAGCTAGCAATCCATGAAGACCTGTGCACATCCCTGGAGCTGTTCAACCTGGCGACCAAGTGCGCCAGGGCTGAGGAAGGGTGCTTTTCCCTCCTCGAACTCCCGGTTGCCGACCTAGAAGAGAAGAAGCCCAAGGCCAAGGACGTGAAGCGCAAGGGGGTTGCCGTGCTTGCAGCGGAGCCAGACACCAAGCGAGGCAGGGATCAGCCTGAGTCATCCAAGGGCAGTCGGTACTGCGTGTACCACGACCTCCACACCCACAACAACAACGAATGTCAAGAGCTCAGGGCCGTGAGAGATGGACGTGTCGGCCGATGCCCCGAGCGCAATGACAGGGGCTATGGCCGAGGAGGAGGAAGAGGTGGTGGATGATGGGAAGACCATGGCCCTCGCCAAGGGTGGCGTGACCGACCTCGCGAGGATCACTGGCAGGACCAGCCTCGTGAGGGAGGCTGGAGAGATCAGCCTCGTGAGGATCGCCCGCGCGACAATGCATGCCTTCCTCCTCTGCCGCCACCGCCAAGGAGGAACGAAGACCAACATCAGGACGAGGGGGCTGGGGGCTTCTAGGAGCCGCGCGCAATCGCTTGCATCTTGGGTGGCGCACAGGCCCCAGCCTCACAACGCATCTTCAAGTAGTTTTCTCGCGAGGTGAATGCAGTCCTCCCCAAGCTTGAGGCCACGCGCCCTCTCAGGTGGTCTACGTGCTCTATCACGTTCAGCTCAGCGGATCATCTTAAGTGCGCGGCAACGGCCGGAGTCCTCCTATGCTTTGATCCCCAGTCATCAGCAACGTGCAAGTCACCAGGACCCTCATTGACGGCGGAGCAGGACTCAATGTCCTGTCCGTCGAGACGTTTGACAATCTCCAAGTGCTGTACGATCAGCTTCAGCCAACCAAGCCCTTCTCAGGAGTCACTGATGGTTCCACTGTGCCGATAGGGCAAGTTCGCCTTCCAGTCACCTTCGGGCAGCGCAACAACTACCGCACTGAGCTCATCGACTTCGACGTCGCCCACATCCGTCTACCACACAACGCCATCCTCGGGTACCCAGCCCTGGCCAAGTTCATGGCAGTGACTCACCATGGATACAATGTCCTAAAGATGCCAGGAAGCGATGGAGTCATCACCGTACCCTGTGAAGAAAGGGACGCAGTGTGTTCACTTGAGCGCGCGTTCCAAGCCGCAGCAATCGAAGACCCGGACCGCAGAAACGGAAGACTTCCCGAGGCGACCCTCAAGAAGAAGAAGGCTTCGCCTGGCCCAAGCCATCACGAGGCAGGCGCCTCCGGAGGTGTTGGGTTAGGATCTGCGCCCAATCAGGGAGCGCCACCCTCTCTCACATAGGAAGGCGCGCCCGGCGCCCTCCTTAGGCAGGGCTCGGGGGCTCTTTATTGGAGAGCCACCGACTTTTTCAAGGTCGCGAGGGAGGCGCTCGGGCACCGCTTGGAGGGGTGCTTCTAGGCACATTTCCCTCAGGAAGGTACAAGGCAAGGAAGACCAAACCCTCAGGAGTTCATCGCAAGCAACACTCAGGAGCTACAGGAGTCGAGAGTCATGCGCGGCAGCCGCCGCTTGCCCGCCATGGCCCCACATCCAGGCGAGGATGGTGGGCTGCGCGTCTGCGTCGATGTGCCAGGGCTCAACCAAGTCGCGTCTCAGGAGCGCCTCTGGCCTTCGCGCGTGGGGCGCTACGAGGGTCCACCTCACAGCTACGTTCGCATGCCTTTCGGCCTGCCGGATGCGGTCGCCGCTCATCAGCGCTTGCTGAGGAGCATTCTGGAGGCTCAAGAGGTCAGGCATCATGCGGTTCTGGCGGAGATGGAGATGGCTCTCGGAGACCCACCTGTGCCCCCGGAGCCTCCCGAGGTTCCTGGGCCTGGGGCTCGTGAGGGTCGGCGTCTTCATCGCGCATCGCCCGCTTCTTCAGCATCACTCCATCTTCAACGGCACCAGGTGACATCTTTCTAAGTTCTATTTTTAGCTGGGAGCGCCCACAGGGCCGCATTATTCCTAGGTCGCGTGGGTCCGTCCCTGCGGCATGTATCCGTTTTGCTTATGCTCTTTACTTACCTTGTCAGGGGCGCCCCTCGGGCTGCTTCATCCCCGAGCTGCTCGGGCCTGGCCCTGCGGCGTTTGCTTTTCCTGCATCTACGTAAAATGAATTTGCTCTTTTGCGCTCAATTATCACCTGCTGCTTATCGCGGACTTCTCCTCTTTCATGCAAAGCGCTTGCACGTTAAAAGGGGGGGTACCTGAGCATCGCGACTCATGGACTCCTACTGGCTCTCTAGCCCTCACCCCCTGGCCTTGACCCACAGCATCGCGACCTGTCATACCAGCGCTGGCTGAGCTCGCTCGAGGGTCGGGACCTGAGGACGTAGAGCATTTGCATTCTAACCACCCTGCGGGAACACACCATTGATAAAGGCCCAGAGCGAGGCGCAACCCGCCTCGAGGTAGGGCCTCATGAGTCCCGCGCTAGCATACGAGTGCCCAGATACACCTCTCCTAGCCCTACCATGCCGGCCACGTGTCAGGGCGGGGCTGTACACGCCCCGGGGGCTCCTCCCGGAGGGGAGCCCCCTCCCACGTACCAGTGGAAGCACCATGCTCCGTGCTGGCTGACGACACTGCCGAGGAGCAGCTATGCCCGTACACATACGGAAGCGCTATGATCCGCGCTGGTGATAAACAACTGAGGGCGGCCTCCGGCCGTACCAACCTCAGGGAGCCCAGAGCTCAGTGTCCGGCACCATCGCAACGCCTCCCCTCGGGAGCGCCGCGTGAGGGGGCTGGACACGGGGGCTACGCCCGGGCCTCGCCCGAGCGCACGCCACGCAGCCAGGTCCCTCAGACCTGATCGTCACGTGCCCCTCCCCGAGAGGAGCCAAGGTATGGAAACCCGTCAAGGGGGAATCCTGAGCATTGCGACTCAGGGGCCTAACTTGCCCCGTAGCCCCTCACTCCTTAGTCCCGTCCTGGTTTCTAGTCGGGGCTAACGCTGGGTGAGGTACGCGCAGGGCCGGGCCCTGCCGACGCAGAACGATCAATCCACTCCTCGTTCCCCCCTTTCCAACTTGTTGCTTGTGCGTCAAGGGGGACTGAGGGAGTCCCGGATTAGGGGGTGTTCGGATAGCCGGACTATACCTTCAGCCGGACTCCTGGACTATGAAGATACAAGATTGAAGACTTCGTCCCGTGTCCGGAAGGGACTTTCCTTGCCATGGAAGGCAAGCTTGCGATACGGATATGCAGATCTCCTACCATTGTAACCTACTTTGTGTAACCCTAACCCTCTCCGGTGTCTATATAAACCGGAGGGTTTTAGTCCGTAGGACGACATATACAGAACAACAATCATACCATAGGCTAGCTTCTAGGGTTTAGCCTCTCTGATCTCGTGGTAGATCTACTCTTGTACTACCCATATCATCAATATTAATCAAGCAGGATGTAGGGTTTTACCTCCATCGAGAGGGCCCGAACCTGGGTAAAACTTCGTGTCCCTTGCCTCCTATTACCATCCGGCCTAGACGCACAGTTCGGGACCCCCTACCCGATATCCGCCGATTTTGACACCGACATCGGTGCTTTCATTGAGAGTTCCTCTATGTCGTCGCCATCAGGATGGATGCCTCGCCCCGTCTTTAAATACGGCACCATTGCTAAGGGAGCTTTGGCTATCGGCCAAACCCTCCGGCTAGGTGGTTTTCTTATGACCGCTTGTTCGGCTTCTGCGCCGACGATGACCTCTCGAGCCATCAAAAACAATCTTCATGTCAGCTCGGAACTCGCCGAGCAGTTGGATCCAATGGAGCTCTCCTCCATAAACGAGCTCTTGGATCGCATCGCCGCCCTGGGAGTCGCTACGGATTACGACCAGATTGGGCCTAAACCCGATCTGAGAGAGATTAACTCTCCCCAAGTCACCCATCACGTTGCCGTGGTAGAGGGACAGTGCGGCGACCCTTTATCTATCTTAAGGACTAGCTACGTCCGGATTCCCGATCCCTCCAAGCCGGATATCCGCGGAGGGGAGGATATCACTCAAGACCTGAACTTAGAGTCAGACGACGGACTGGATTCATTGGACAACATCCAGGAATCCAAATTTTCGAGTTTGGAAATTCCTCGGCCTTTGAGCCTCAGATGGGGTGAGGCTTCGGATTTAATTCCACCCACCCGAACATTGGCGATCTATCCCAAATTAGGCAAGAGCCCGAAGAAACAGTACATCATTACTGGGCCAGATTCCTCCTGGTTATGAACAGGATAAAGGACTGCCGCAAGGAAGACGCAATCTCAATCTTTTGCAATAATTGCACGGACAAGGGAATCCTCAACGCCATAAGTCGCCGTGACATTGCACGCTTCGCTGAATTGGCGTCCATCGTACGGAAGAAATGTGCGATGGAAAGCGCCCGGAGAACCGAAATAAAATTTTGGGATGATCCGGCCCTGAATACAAACCAAGTCCAAAATAAACGGGTGCATCATCGCCAGACACCCGGGTCAAACACCAAAAAGCAAAAACCCTCTACAGGGCATGGAACTTTATTGGAAGGATGGTTTAATGGACCCTGTAAAATTCACAGGACAGAGGACGCCACACCAACTCACAGCCTTAGAGCATGTTGGATACTCCGGCAGGTGGCCAAAATTGGCGAAAATCTCCTAATTCCGGAGGCCAAAGAAAGCCACCCCAGAGACACCAATACGGTATTAACAGTCTTCGAGACTTTCGCATCAAATAATATGCGAAAAAGGACACTCCGCAGCTTTGCCGAAGTCTACCAAGTAGCAAAAATAAATCCATGGAGTAACACGGCTATTACGTTTAACGCCAGTGATGAACCTAAATTCCAAACAGCCCGAGCACCAGCTGCATTGGTCCTCAGCCCAATAGTGGACGGCTTTCGTCTTACCAAGGTACTCATGGACGGCGGCAGCGGATTGAACCTCATTTATAAGGAAACCCTTCAAAAATGGAAATAGACTGGAACCACATTGAGCGAAGCAGCACAACCTTTAGAAGAACAATCCCCAGTCGGGAAGCGCGCTGTACAGGAAAAATCACACTAGATGTGGTGTTCGGCACGCCGGATAATTACAGGTCCGAAGAGGTCACGTTCCATGTGGCTCCGTTCAGCAGCGGTTATCACGCTCTGCTAGGGCGGGAAGCGTTTACAATCTTCCAAGCAATACACCATTACGGGTACATGAAGCTCAAGATGCCCGGGCCCAACGGGATCATCACTCTCGTTAGTGATCTGGACATAGCACTCCGCGCCGAAAACAAGACAGCCGCACTAGCCCTTGAGGCACTATCCGAAGCCCTAGCGGCTGAGGAACTGACTGCGCTGCGCTCCATGGTGAATAGAGACGACGTGGTACTCGACAAAAGATCCAAGTCCACCTCCTTTAAACCGGCGGACGAAATAGTCAAATTCCAAGTCCATCCAACGGACACCAATAAAACAGCTTCCATCGGGGCATAGTTAGACCCTGATGTAGACGCCGCACTGCGAAAGTTCCTACGAGAGAACTGGGACATTTTTGCCTGGCACCCTTCAGACATGCCAGGAATCCCACACAGGCTGGCCGAGCACAGCTTAAATATCCAAACAGGATTCAAACCTGTCAAACAGGCTCTTCGGCGTTTTTTCGAACCTAAGAGACAGGCCATGGGAGAGGAGCTAGCAAAGCTATTGGAGGCCGGATTCATCAGAGATATAAAACATCCGGACTGGCTAGCAAACCTGGTGATGGTACCAAAGAAGGACAAATCCTGGCGCCAGTGCGTTGATTTTAAAGACCTTAACAAGGCTTGCCCAAAGGATCCCTTCCCCCTCCCCCGCATCGATCAAATCATCGACGCTACCGCAGGACACGATTCATTGTGTTTCCTCGACGCATATTCCGGCTACCATCAAATCAAGATGGCAGAATCAGACCAAGCCGCAACGACATTCATCACACCATACGGCCCATTTTGCTTCAACACAATGCCCTTCGGGCTCAAAAATGCCGGCGCAACATATCAGCGCATGATTCAGACATGTCTGGCAAACTAGATCGGCAAAACAGTGGAGGCATATGTAGATGATGTGGTCGTCAAAACAAGACATGTCGAATCTCTAGTAGACGACTTGAGGCTCACATTCGATAACCTCCGAACATACGACATCAAGCTCAACATGGAAAATTGCGTTTTCGGCGTTCCAGCCGGAAAGCTCTTGGGCTTCATTGTATCCGGTAGAGGAATTGAAGCAAATCCTGCCAAGATCTGAGCTCTGTCACAATTGGATATCCCAAAGGACCTCAAACAAATACAAAAGTTAACCAGATGCGTGGTAGCTCTAAGCCGCTTTATCTCCCGCTTGGGAGAAAAGGCCCTACCCCTTTTCCGCCTCCTTCGACGCACCGAACACTTCGAATGGACGGATGCAGCCATGGCCGGACTCGACGAGATAAAATCCATATTGGCAACAAACCCACTCCTTGCCGCGCCAAACATTGGCGAACCAATGTCGTTGTACATTGCAGCAACACATCAGGTTGTAAGCGCAGTACTCGTCGTCGAACGAGAAACGGAAGGACACAAATTCCCCCTTCAAAAGCCGGTCTATTATGTGTCCACTGTCCTCACTCCCTGCAAATCACGGTACCTGCATTATCAAAAGATTGCGTACACGGTATTCATGGCATCCCGTAAGCTACGACACTACTTTCAAGAGTGTTCAATAACAGTAGCCTCGGAAGTACCACTTAACGATATTATAAACAACCGTGACGCAACGGGCCGGATCGCAAAATGGGCCATTGAGATCCTCCCGTTCGACATAACTTATAAGCCACGGCGAGCCATCAAGTCGCAAGTCTTGGCCGACTTCGTCGCAGAATGGACGGAGGCCGAACTCCCTAAAGAGTACGGCACATATTCAAATTGGATCGTGCATTTCGACGGCTCCAAGATGTTGGCCGGACTGGGGGCTGGCGTCGTTTTGACGTCCCCCAGAGGAGACAAAGTTCAATACGTACTCCAGATTATTTACACAGACTCCAACAATGCAGCCGAATATGAGGCCCTTTTACATGGTCTCCGGATGGCAGTATCCATGGGCATTCAACGCCTAGAGGTGCGCGGGGACTCGAACCTCGCAATATCCCAAATAAATGGAGACGTCGACGCCAAGGATCCAAAGATGGCGGCTTACCGCAACGCCGTCCTAAAAATGTCAGCTCGGTTCGAAGGGCTTGAATTTCACCACATAGCCCGGGAAAATAATCAGGTGGCAGATGTCCTGGCATGCATCGGCGCAAAACGCGATGTAGTCCCCCCTAACATCTTCTTGGAAAGGCTGTTCAAGCCATCCGTAGTATGGGAAGGGGAGCCGCACAACAACAGCCCGGATCCAACCGCACTGCCCAACACCGAACATTCTGACACAATCGGCTGCTCTGCCAATGAAATAACACCTTCGGCCGACGTAATAATGGCTGTCATCGCCCCGTGGACAGAACCATTCCTCGCCTACCTTATTAGGCAGGAACTCCCCGAGGACCAAAATGAGGCACGCTGCATAGTGCGGCGATCCAAAGCCTACAAAGTCCACGAGGGAGAGCTTTATAAGAAAAGCACTACCGGAGTCCTTCAAAGGTGTATCTCCGAAGAGGAAGGGCGGAACCTCCTGGCTGAAATTCATGCCGGACTCGGCGGTCATCACGCTGCAGCTCGGTCCCTTGTGAGCAAGGCCTTTCGCACAGGCTTTTACTGGTCGACGGCCCGGGCAGACGCCCAGGACTTAGTCCAACGATGCACCGGTTGCCAGCTCTTTGCAAACCAAAGCCATATGCCACCCACCGCCCTCCAAACTATCCCCATCACTTGGCCCTTCGCGGTCTGGGGGCTTGACATGGTTGGACCCCTTAAAGGCGGAACCCACAAGCAAAAATACTTACTGGTCATGGTGGATAAGTTCACCAAATGGATAGAAGCCAAGCCTGTTAAGACAGCCGAATCCGGACCTATGATAGACTTTATATCCGGGGTTGTACACCGTTACGGCGTCCCCCACAGCATCATCATTGATAACGGCACGAACTTTACGGCCGAAGAGGTAAAACTCTGGTGCAAAAACATGGGCATCAAGCTCGATTATGCTTCCGTCTATCACCCACAAACTAACGGCCAGGTCGAACGTGCAAATGGTCTTATCATGAGCGGCATGAAACCCAGATTAGTGCGGTCCCTCAAGGAATCTAACACGCACTGGGTGGAGGAGCTTGACTCCGTACTCTGGGGGTTGCGGACCACGCCGAATCACACCACCGGATACACACCATTCTTTATGGTGTACGGTGCAGAGGCAGTTTTGCCTTGAGACATAATTCATGACTCACCTCGAGTGCGCATGTACGAAGAAAGAGAAGCCGAGCTCGATCGGCAGGACAGTTTGGACGCATGGGAGGAGGAGCGTGACATGGCAAAAGCCCGTTCCGCATTCTATCAACGGCAGGCTCGAAGATACCAAAGCAAAGAAGTGCGGGCCAAAAATTACAACGTTGGCGAATTAGTTCTACGCCTGTCGGACAAGAAAAAGGACGAACTCAAGACCAAGTGGGAAGGACCCTTCATAATTGACCAAGTCCTGACTGGTGGAGCGTACCGCCTGCGAAATGCATCGGATAACCGACTCGAGCCGAACCCATTGAACGCAGCCCGTCTCCGAAGATTCTATGCCTAGCGCCGGACTCTGTGTTCATTTCCTTCCTCTGTCCATTTTTTATATATACTTTCTGTCTTACATTCCTCTTCTTCTCCCTCTCTCTTTCTTATAGACTTTAAAAGCTCATAAAGTGACACGCTATCCGCGCTCATTAAACCCGGGGGCTTCTTTAAACAGAAGCTTATTTATACGGGCTTCATGCCCAACACATGTGTCATACTTCCGCATGTACCTTTTATTCACCATTGTATGCATCGATATGACTTAAGTTTTGGCCAAGCTGGGTTGCCTGGGTCCTGTGCTTACCCCTACGTTCCCGATTGTTCGGCTAGGTGGTAAAGGGAGCACCTCTGCGATTGTTACTGCCAGGTCAGCAGGACGTGTAGCTCAGACTGGGTGAAGCCGAAAGCTAGTGTTCTTAAGGGAATATTCGGTCGGTGAACTAAAGATGATCTTTTTTTTATTTACCTACATGCCCCCAGATGTTTTCTTGCGTTTCTTTTCGCAGCATGGACATGCACTTTAGGGCATGCCTCCCAGGGAAAGGAACCCCTAACGGAACTATTCTCCGTGGAAGATGTTTCTTACTAACCATGTAATATAACATAACTAGTCGGGCACTTGTCTGTTCACGCACTAATGACCCCTATGCCTGGTCTCCATGCATTCCCTGGTTCCTATATAACTGCAAGGGAATTCGGACACACTCTGGACCGTGAGGACCCGAGGCTGAAGCAAAAAGGTCGGCCATGACAAATGATCTACAATCCGGCTAGAAGGCATTATAAATGTCAATTAAATTACATAGTCATTTTGACTGATTGTATTCCTCTTCAATACCATCTAACAGGCTGTCTAATTTACAGTCCTGCTGGGAATACTTTGCGGCCAACTCTACTTGGTCGTATACTAAGCTTACAGGGATCTCCTTCCCATCGGGCCCTACAGGACCGACCTCGGCCATGTGGTTGGGGTCAGCCTTTGTGTACCGTGTCTTCACCATGGCCCAGGCCTCCCTAGCGCCTTGACAGCAGGCCGAGATCTTCCACAATCGGAAGCACTGCCGTGCTCCCTTTAGCTTCTCCGCAAGCTCTCCAAGACCTTCGGGCATGGAGATGGATGGCCACAGGGCCTGGGCGACGCCTTGCATCGCCTGCCGAACTCGATCGAGTAGTTGCGAGAGCTCGGGAAGAAGGTCACCCGTAGAACCGGGCATCTCCTCTGCGGGACGACCTGTTAGCACACCTACAGACATTGCTCTGTTAGTCGACTTCCCCGCCGAACTTTCTTTCAAAGGTTCGTTCAAGCACTTACTAAATATGCCACGCCGAAGCTGCTGATTCTCCTTCACGGAGTCTGACAGCCGGGCCCGAACATCTTTTAGCTCAATGCCCAGCTTGGTGTTGGCATCTTGGAGATCGTTCTTCTCCCGCCTCACCTTTGTCAGCACCTTCTCACCAGCCTTTAGCTGGCGTAGGAGGTGTTGCATTTCCGGATTCAATCCGGCGCCATCTGCAATTTCATTTGTCAGATTCGCACCCATGCCGTGTTTCGCAAAATACTTATCTTTCGAAGTGTATATTACCAGAGGGGGTCTCCTTGGGCTCCCCTGCTGCGGCTAGTGCGGCCTCAAGTTGGGCTTTGCACTCTTCCAGCTCATTGGACAGTAGGGAATTCTTTTCTGTAAGAACATGCATAACAAATGATCCTTAAATCAGTTATTCTAACTGTTTCAAGTCTCGGGGGCTACTGGTATATATATATATAATTACCAAAATTTTCTTACCCGTATGTCTTTTACATATTGCTCCATGGCTCTGGCTAGACCATTTTGAGTGGCACGGAGGTACGCATCTCCCGAATTGAAGTCATCTAACGCCCCTTGGGAGGAACAAGCGTCACGAAGAATTGTCCGGCGGCGCCTGTGGTTCATAGCACTCTCCACCACAGAGTTGGTGGCAGACAACCCGTCCGCATCCTCCGTCGGAGGAGCGTCTGGCGCGCGCCTTGCGTTCGCCTCCGCCTCCGGACCAGGCTTTGGAGCCTGGGTGGTGGAGGCGCGATTGGCAGCCTCTCCGGATATAGTTCGGCGAGGTCTCTTTGTCTTGAAGAGAGCACGAGTGTCAATCTGCCTCGAAGGTATAACACCTGGGATAGGGGGCGCGCGCCATAACTTTGCGCTGACGCCTCGGTCCGGACTGCACTTCTTTTCTGCCCACGGGGCCCGGCGGCCCCTCGTTGGCTTGTCGCCGCAGGTTCGGCCTTCCGGCTCAAAAACCTCCCCTGCAAAGTTCGGTTGTAATCAGGAAACTGAAAACACGAGAGGGCGGACACCTATTCGGGGTACTGGGACTTCGATCTCAGTTACCTGGGAGGCTGGAATTAGCCCTGGGTAATCGGCCGTAATGGCCACCAAGGCGTTGTCCTTGCTCAATTGATGGAACACTCCATCTATCAGCTCCACAGATATGTCCGGATCCTCTTGAGAGGCCTGGTCGAGGGACCGTCCTTGGTCCTCGGGTTGTGGAGGAGGGCTGCTTATTTCCTTAATAGCCCGGCGCAGTTCCTGCGTTGAAGTCGTCAGACCGAATATTTAACAATGGGAATACGTAACGGATGGGCAAGTAAATGCGACCACTTACCTAGCTTGGGGGATTGTGCATAGAAAATCCGCCCTGTGGGTTGACGCGGAGAAATTCCTCCTCTTCTCCCTTATACAAAGTGGACAAGATCTTTAGTAGAGCGGCAGCTGAATCCGACCCCTTACGGCCGTAGCGGGTGGCGTCGTCCTCCCCGTTGAAGTGCCACATGGGGTGGCTTCTATACTGAAGCGGCTGCACCCCCCGCATGATGCATTCGGCCATAACCCCGATCATGGTTAGTCCGGAATGGGCTAACAATCTTATTCGGCCCATCAGGTAAATGATGTTCCTGTCACTTTCCCTCTGAGGGCTCCGTGGACGCCAGTTTAGGCGCTTCTTTAAGGGAGCACTGTCGAATTCAGGGAGGCCGATCCGGACAGGATCCGGCAGCGGGACGTCTTCTATATAGAACCATTTCGAGGGACAGTCTTCGGACGCCTTCTTTGGGGTTCCAGACAGATATCTGGTCCCGGTGATGCGCCACACTTCGGCTCCGCCCACTTGATACATTGACCCCTCCTTAGAGCGGGGAACAAGGCAGAATAACCTTTTCCATAGCCCGAAATGAGCCTCGACGCCCAAAAATAGCTCGCAGAGGGCTACGTAGCCCGCGATATGCAATACGGAGGCTGGCGTGAGATTGTGTAGCTGGAGACCGTAGAACTCCAGCAGGCCCCGGAGGAATGGATGGATTGGAAACCTGAGCCCCCTTATTAGATAAGGGACAAGGCATACCCGCTCTCCTTTGGAGGGCTTGGGGGCACTCTCCGCTTGCTTTCCGCCGTTATAGACGGAAGGACCGGCTCGAACAGGGACCATGTAGGCCGGGGGGAGGAATCCCTTGGTCTGGAGCGTCACTAGCTCGCTATGCAGGACGGAGCATCTCTCCCAGTACCCAAGCTGAGGGCTGGAAGGGCGAGAGGAGGAGTTGCGATGGCTGGCCATGGTGGAATGGACCTTTGTCGGATGCGCTCTGATGAACACTCGCGAAGGGGGGAAGATGTGGTTTGGATCTAAATCCTCGTCCCCTTAAATAGGGCAGCTCATTTGCGCGGCTAGGGGTGTGAATGTAAAAACACTCAGACTTTTCGTATTCGTTTGACACGTGGGAAGCGGCCATTATTGGGCATAGAAGCCAAGGAGTGCAACATCTACAAGAAACCGGACTTCATTCAACAGGTACACGGAATTTGGGGGAGAACCCGCCTTGCAATGCCAAAGACAATCTGCGTGCCGGACACATCGTCATTGAAGCCTGGTTCGGGGGCTACTGAGGGAGTCCTGGATTAGGGGGTGTTCGGATAGCCGGACTATACCTTCAACCGGACTCCTGGACTATGAAGTTACAAGATTGAAGACTTCATCCCGTGTCCGGAAGGGACTTTCCTTAGCGTGGAAGGCAAGCTTGCGATACGGATATGCAAATCTCCTACCATTGTAACCGACTTTGTGTAACCCTAACCCTCTCCGGTGTCTATATAAACCAGAGGGTTTTAGTTCGTAGGACGACATATACAGAACAACAATCATACCATAGGCTAGCTTCTAGGGTTTAGCCTCTCTGATCTCGTGGTAGATCTACTCTTGTACTATCCATATCATCAATATTAATCAAGAAGGACGTAGGGTTTTACCTCCATCGAGAGGGCCCGAACCTAGGTAAAACTTCGTGTCCCTTGCCTCCTGTTACCATCCGGCCTAGACGCACAGTTCGGGACCCCCTACCCGAGATCCGCCGGTTTTGACACCGACAGGGACTCCTGAGCATCGCGATTCAGGAGCCTAACTTGCCACGTAGCCCCTCGCTCCTTAGTCCCATCCTGGTTTCCGGTCAGGGCTAACACTGGGTGAGGTACGCGCGGGGCCGGGCCCTGTCGACGTAGAGCGCGAGCAAGTAGGGGAGAAAAATGCAAATTCCAGGAAATTCAAAGCAAATATTACAATCCATAGATTGTTTCACGACGTAAAACACAAGTCTAAACGCCTCCGCGAGGCATGGTGCATGTTGCAGGAATAAAAACAGGACAGAAACCGTGAAGGGATCACTCTCCAGTGGCGTCGCCTCCTGGGGCCGCGGAGCTGGCGGCACCGCGCCCGGGCAAGATGCTAAAGGTGCGGAACCTTCCAAGCAAAGCTTCGGCTCGGCCTTTCACGGCCTCAGCGGCAGCGGCGGCAAGGTTGCCGCTCATGGGCTCTAGCAGGCTGTCAATGTCGACGTTGGGGTCACACAGGTAGACATGGCTGAGGACACGCGTCAGCGCCGCCGAGGACAAGGGGCGCGCCTCGGCCTTGGCCGTGGGGCCAAGGCCGTCTACAACATCTTCAAGCGCGCGGACCAGGATGGGCAGCAGCTTGGCGGGGCCGTCCTTCGCGCCGGCCAGCGGCTCCTCCAAGCCGCTCTCGTAAAGTGTCTTCAGCGCGGCACGAGCCCTCTTCTCCATCTTCACGAAGGCCACCCGATCCTCCGCCAGGACCTTCGCCTTGGCGTCCAGCTCGGCCCTCTCCGCCTGCAACGACCGCTCCAGCGTCTCCAGTTTGTCGTGGCGGTCATCGAGCTTGGCGTCCCGGTCCTTGACGGCAGCCTCCCGAGCCTTCATCTCCTTCTCTTTCTCCTGGCGGCCGTGGACCTCCTTGGCAATCTCATCGTGCAGGCCTTGCAGCTCGACCTCCAGCTCCTTGAAGCGAGCCTTGGCAGCCATAGCGTCGCCCAGGGCAGCGTCGCGGGTGGCCTTGGCTTGGTTGGTGGCCTGCTTCTCCCCATCGGAGGTCGCCACGGCTTGGCTCAGCGCTGCTCGGACAGAGGCAGCAGAACGGGCCCAGCCAGAAGCTAGCTCCAGGCGCCCGGCCGCTAGGCGAGGGTCCACGCTCAGAAGATCCTCCCGCGGCTGGCTCAGTTCGCTAGCGACCTGGTCCAGGACGGCGGTAGAGGAAGCAGAAGAAGCGGGAACCGGCGGAGCAGGCGAAGAAGACGGCGGCGTGATCACGGCTTGGCAGGAAGGAACCCCCTGGGCCTTGGTCGCCCTGGCTGCAGCATCGAGCGCAGTCGACTCCAGGGTCAGCGGGGCCACATGGGCTGACTCTTCGCCAAGGCATCCCAGTCGGCCTCGCGAGGACGATCGGACCAGGGAGGCGCGAGCCGCGCCATCTTCCTCCCCAGCGGACGAAGGCACCGCCCCGGCAGATGGACTCGCCCCAAGCGGAGCCGCAGAAGCCCCTCTCAACCTCTTCGCCGCAGGCGCCGGCCTGACAAGAGAATATGGACGTCAAGCCTCGGCGGCAGAAACCAAGCAAAGTGGGAATCAAGCACTTACTGGTCATTGCTCGCGGACCCAAGCAACTTCCGGCCGAACTTGAAGCCCGAGAGCCTCCAGCTTGGGTCAGCCTCGGGAGGCCTGGAAGCAGAAGCCACGTCGGGAGGGCTGGGGCTGGCTTCAGACCTCCCAGGGATCGGAGCGGACCCTGGGGGAACCAGCCCCGACCTGCCCTTCCTTGTGACCAAGGGAGAGTCCTCCCCTCCTCGCCCAGCGCCGGCATCGTCGTCATCCTGCATGGAGTGGAGGGCCCGAGACCTGAGCCGAGGGAAGGACTCCCCCGACTCCTCGCCAGTCGCCTCGAAGACGGACTCTTCCTCCTCCGCCTCTTCTTTCTCCTCACTCTTGCTGGAGCTGCCGGAGGACACGTCCACCATCGCCAGTGCCACAAGATCCTCGGGAGCTACCGCGGGCACCAGCCCCTCACCGTTGAAGGTGGGCATGGCGTTCACCACCTGCTCCCAGTCATCGCGAAGGAATAGGGGGACGGGGGCACCCACCGGCTTCGCCACGTCTCCCCAAACCAAGGAATGGAGGGCCGCGACCAGATTCTCGTGGGTCAGGGCCTCCGAGCTCAGGCGCAAGGCGGCGTCCGCTTCCCCAAGCCTCCACAGCGGGAGTGAGTGCTCCTGGAGTGGAGCCACCCAGTGCTCCAGGAACTCCCTCAGGAGCGAGGCCCCCGGTCATTTTCGCCGTCCCCAAGTTGCTCGGCCTCAGGTCCGCGTTCATCCTCTTCAGCACCGCCTTCACACGGGGGTCGACGAGCTCCGTGCGGGACCACGCGTCGACGTCCTTGGGCTGCCCCGTAGGCAGCACCAGATGGGGGTGGAGACGCCCGACATCCACCATGACCCACTTGCTCCAGAAGCCTTCGATCCTCTTCCTAGGCTTCAAGATGGCATTGGAATTGGAGTACGCGATGAAGCTCACACATGCGGAGCCATGGACACCAGAAACCCGGAGGGAAAAATAGTGATGCAACAAGGCCACCGAGGGCTTTACCCCGACGTGAGCCTCACAGTAGTAAGCAAAAATCGCCAGGAGAAGAACGGAGTTGGGGTGGAGGTGCAGAGCCTGCAAGTTGTACTGGCGGAGAACAGCAAAGAAGAACTTAGAGAAAGGAGGCACCAGACCGGCAACAATGGCGCTCACAAAGAGCGGATAGAAGGTGCTCCCCTTGGCTTCAGGCTGGTCGGAGCCGGCCTTGAGCACAGTCGCCCCCTTGCTGCCCTGCGCCACTGTCATCAGGCGCGTAAGGGCGAGGTTCTTCTCTGACAGGTTCGGGGAATCCAGGGCCGGCGAGTACCAGGCCTCGGTCGGGGACTTGCGAGGCGCCATGGCGTGCTGGATGAGAAGGATTGAGACAGATCTGGAGGATTTCGAAAGCAAGAAGGAGGAGAGCGAGAAAGGGGATCTGGAGCGAGGCAAAGGAGAACAAAGCAAGTAAGTCTGGCCCGGGCACCTCTTTTGTCAGATGGGCAGTTGCCGAGGCGTCGTGGGGAGCGCAGACGCCCACGTCCAATCAATCGCCACGCGGCGCCCAAGGCCGCAGGCTGTTAGGGCCCGCGGCGCTTCGCGCTTGCCCCTTTGCTTCCCTGCTGGGCCAAGCCCGGGCGCGCCTTGGGCCTGGGGGCTACTATCGGCGTTCTGGGAACGGGGTCCGCAGACTTGCCTGCCTGCGGCCTGTGGCGTGGCTCAAGTGGGGGCCCAGCACGTCCCATCTTCATCAGCTCAAGCTCAAGACCCTCGTGAGGGGCCAAGCCTCGCGGGGCGGACGACAGGAAGCTTCCTCAGAGGCAGCCTCATCAGGCAGGCTCACGAGGAGGCGGAGAGATCAAGGTAGGGGTACCTCGCGAGGAACCCGTGATGCAAGCCATGACGATCGAGACCAGGCGGGCGCCAGCCTGCACAGTGTCCTTGTTTCCCCTTTGGTGCAAAGGGGGCAAGCATAGGCCAAGGCATCGGGCAAAGGTTGCCATTCCGGTGCAACGAGACCAAGACCAGCAGAGCGGCAGGACGGAGGTCACCGTGGAGCCCAAGACGGCGTCATCACCAGTGCTTTTGGTAGCCGAAGACCACCTTTGGTCAGGATAACTTGTACTATATGTTCCCCTTCAAAATGGCCAAGTGTTGGCGCCCTTCCCGCTCATTATTTGGGGAGAGGCCCAGGGCCTCTATAAATAGAGCTAGCCACCACAGAGTAAAATAGAGGGAGAAGACAGGGAGAGATCTGGTAGAACCCTAGTAGAGAGATAGAGAGGCGACTGAACTCACCCTAGTAGTTCATTTCACCAGCTCAAGAACACCTCTCGCGAGGCTGTTCTTTCCTTGTACTGTTCATCATCAGCCCCTGAGGGAATCCACCACACCACACACTGGAGTAGGGTATGACACCACAACGGTGTCCCGAACCAGTATAAACCTCGTGTCCCTTATGTTGTTCGTTGTTTCCAGCTTAGATCACGCGAGGAGATTGGACATAGATCGGTAGGGAAGAGATCTCCGCGCGCACCCTAGTGTTCGAACCTCAAGGGTCTGCCGGAACCCGAAATCCGACACAACATCTGAGAACTTTGGCTTTGGAGCCCTAGCAAATAGTCTTGCAGGTGGAGAATAGTACTCATAAGAATAAGCAGAGTAGTTCTGGGTCTTATGAACATGGCGGTTTGATGAAACACGCTCATATTCATAGGCCTGAGTATGGTTTCCCTACAAAACATTTGTGTTAGTGCGACTCAGGTGAGTCCTCTGTCTGTATGAAGCCTTTGGACTATATGAAGCCTGTAGTCTGGGGTTTGTCTTCTTCCCTTGTGGTGTCATGAAGACATTCACAGGAAGGTTCTCCAGACATCTTTTCGGCACCCAGAATTTCTTCATAGGTGGCCCATTCTTGCAGTTAGTACCAATATACCTGGCAAACACTTCACCATTCTGATTCTTAAACAGTTTATAATTTGCATCAAAGGATTCATCAATGACGATGGGATTAGCACAAGTGAAGTCATATAGGGTGGATGGATCCACTGAAGGTTCCTTTGCAGCAACCCATGTGGTTTTGGGGTACTGCTCAGGTTTCTAGTAAGAGCCATCAACATTCATTTTCCTTTCGAACCCAACACCCTCTTTCCTAGGGTTTCGGTTCAGAATCTGCCTTTTGAGGACATCACATAGTGTCTGATGCCCTTTGAGACTTTTGTACATCCCTGTTTCAAGCAATGTCTTCAACCTAGCATTTTCATCAGCAATATAAGTGGCATCCTCAGCAGAGGGGTTAGTTTCCACATCTACAGTTGAAGATATTGCAGCAGTAGAACATTCAACAACAGAAGTAGTGTTATCACGCTCAAGGCATTTAAGACACGGTGGTTCAAATCCTTCCTGAGCAGGACTGATCTGTTCAGCGCGAAGTGACTCGTTTTCCTTTTGAAGATCTTCATGAGCCGCTCTTAATTTCTCAAGTTCTTGCTTCCTTTGAAGATAATCATAGGAAAGCTTTTCATGAGTTGTTGAGAGCGTTTCATGACAACTTTCAAGTTCCTCATACTTAACTTGAAGATTTTTTATGTCTTCGATTAAGGACTAAGATCGAGTCATTTCAGCGTCCAATAGGTCATCGCTTTTGTCTAACAGTTTTTGAATATGTTCCATAGCTTTCTATTGTTCAGTTGCAATTTTAGCAAGTGTTTTGTAGCTGGGTTTGGAATCACAATCAGAGTCATCTTCACTTGATGTTTGAAAGTACGCATCACGTGAGTTTACCTTGGCACCACGTGCCATGAAGTAGTAGGTTGGAGAGGATGGATCGGGTTCGGGAGACATTGTTTTATGTGACTCCTTGAAGTCAAGGAACCAGGGATCCTGACATGTCCGATGACCTTCATAAACATCAGAAATCCGATCCCATATAAGCTTTGCATTGCAGAGATGCATGATGCGCCTGAACTCATCTTTGGACAGAGAGGAGCATATAATGTCCTTCTCCTTGACATCCAGCAGAGTGAACTTATGAATGTCTTCGGAATCTGCCATCTTGCATAAGTCGGTGAGGCCAATCTCCGTGACCGTCCAAAGCTCACTGTCCATTGCAAGGAGTCGCTTCCTCATCATAGTCTTCCATTTGGGATAATCAGTGCCATCGAAGACAGGGCATGCAGCGGAGACTTTGATTATCCCTGCAGTCGACATAGCTAAAACTCCAGGTGGTTAAACTAAATCACACAGAACAAGGGAGTACCTTGCTCTGATACCAATTGAAAGTGCTGGTTATCGACTAGAGGGGGGTAAATAGGTGATTTTTATGAATGTCTTTAAAACATGGAAGTTTCAAAGACAATCGATAGAAATGAACCTATTAACATGCAGCGGAAGGTAGACTACACTAGGCAAGCCATAGTCAAGTATTCAATAAAGTGAAAGCACAAAGACTAATAGCAGCTAGGCAGTATGGATCAGGATGGAAGACAGTATGAAGCCAATCAGAACAAGCAGTCACACAGTGAAGACAAATAGATAATGCAAACAGGCAATGACTTCACAAGGACCAACTGTAAATAAGGAGATGGGAAGGATAGAATCAGTTGCTTGTTGAAGACAATGATTTGTTGGACCAGTTCCAGTTGCTGTGACAACTGTACGTCTGGTTAGGGAGGCTGAGATTTAATTCAGAAGACCGTGTCTTCACCTTATTCCCCTTGAGCTAAGGACACCCAGTCCTCGCCCAATCACTCTGGTAAGTCTTCAAGGTATACTTCCAAACCTCCACATACTTCGTTCAGTGGCGATCCACAATGACTCTTATATTCTCATAACGCGACGCCTAACCGGCTGGAGGATTCATAGTCCTCAAGTGTAACAAGTCTTCAGATCACACAGACAGGAAGACTTCAGTGATGCCTAACACACTTTGGCTCTGGGTGTTTAGGGCTTTGTCCTTGCAAGGATTTCTCTCTCAAAGGCTTCGAGGTGGGTTGCTCTCAAACGACAAAAGCCGTGCACTAACTCTGAGTAGCCAGCCAATTTATGGTGTAGGGGGTGGGCTATTTATAGCCACTAGGCAACCCAACCCGGTTTGTCCGAAATGACCCTAGGTCACTAAGGAACTGACACGTGTTCCAACGGTCATATTTAAAACACATGCGGCAACTTTACTTGGGCTACAAGTAAAGCTGACTCATCCAGCTCTGGATAAGATTTGCTCTCATTGTCTTCGCTCGAAGACATAGGATTTTGGTTAAGCATCACTTCAGTCACTCTGACTTTGTTCACTGGGACCCCACTTAACAGTACGGTGGTTCCTATGACTCAACAAAGAAGAAAAGGAAACAACGAAACAACTAAGTCTTCGCGATCCATAGTCTTCACGCGATGTCTTCTCTTGTCATAGTCTTCAATGTGAATATCTTCACATACCACCTTTGTCTTCATACATTTTTAGGGGTCATCTCCGGTAGGAAAACCGAATCAATGAGGGACTACTACCTGTGTTATCCTGCAATTCTCACAAACACATTAGTCCCTCAACCAGGTTTGTCGTCAATACTCCAAAACCAACTAGGGGTGGCACTAGATGCACTTACAGTTTTGAACGTCATGGAGCATATGAGATGTTCCAGGAGTTAAAGTTGATATTTCAAGCAAATGCCCGAATTGAGAGATATGAAGTCTCCAATAAGTTCTATAGCTGCAAAATGGAGGAGAATAGTTCTGTCAGTGAACATATACTCAGAATGTCCAGGTACCACAACCACTTGACTCAGCTGGGAGTTAATCTTCCTGATGATAGTGTCATTAACAGAGTTCTTCAATCACTGCCACCAAGCTACAAGAGATTCGTGATGAACTATAATATGCGAGGGATGGATAAGACAAGTCCCGAGCTCTTCGCAATGCTAAAGGCTGTGAAGGTAGAAATCAAGAAGGAGCATCAAGTGTTGATGGTCAACAAGACCACCAGTTTCAAGAAACAGGGTAAAGGGAAGAAGGGGAACTTCAAGAAGAACGGCAAACAAGTTGCTGCTCAAGTGAAGAAGCCCAAGTCTGGACCTAAGCCCGAGACTGAGTGCTTCTACTACAAAGGGACTCATCACTGGAAGCGGAACGACCCCAAGTATTTGGCGGAGAAGAAGGATGTCAAAGTGAAAGGTATATTTGATATAAATGTTATTGATGTGTACCTTACTAATGCTCGCAGTAGAGCCTAGGTATTTGATACTGGATCTGTTGCTAATATTTGCAACTCGAAACAGGGGCAACGGATTAAGCGAAGATTGTCTAAGGACGAGGTGATGATTCACGTGGGAAATGGTTCCAGAGTTGATGTGATCGCCGTCGGCACGCTACCTCTACATCTACCTTAGGGATTAGTATTAAACCTGAATAATTGCTGTTTGGTGCCAGCGTTAAGCATGAACATTATATCTACATCTTGTTTGATGCGAGACGGTTATTCATTTAAATCGGAGAATAATGGTTCTTCTATTTATATGAGTAATATCTTTTATGGTCATGCACCCTTGATGAGTGGTCTATTTTTACTAAATCTCGATAGTAGTAATACACATATTCATAGTATTGAAGCCAAAAAGATATAAGTTTAATAACGATGGTGCAACTTATTTGTGGCATTGCCGTCTAGGTGATATTGGTGTAAAGCGCATGAAGAAACTCCATGATGATGGACTTTTGGAATCACTTGATTATGAATCACTTGATGCTTGCGAACCATGCCTCATGGGAAAGTTGACTAAGACTCCGTTCTCCGGAACAATGGAACGAGCAATAGACTTATTGGAAATAATACATACTGATGTATGGGGTCAGATGAGTGTTGATGCTCGTGGCGGGTATCATTATTTTCTGACCTTCACAAATGATTTGAGCAGATATGGGTATATCTACTTGATGAAACATAAGTCTGAAACATTTGAAAAGTTTAAAGAATTTCAGAGTAAAGTGGAATATCATCGTAACAAGAAAATTAAGTTCGACTTGTTGACTTGCCCGATGATCGGCAAGCCATAGAGAATAAATGGATCTTCAAGAAGAAGACTGACGCTGACGGTAATGTTACTGTCTACAAAGCTCGACTTGTTGCAAAAGGTTTTCGACAAGTTCAAGAAGTTGACTACGATGAGACCTTCTCACCCGTAGTGATGCTTAAGTCCGTCCGAATCATGTTAGAAATTGCTGCATTTTATGATTATGAAATTTGACAAATGGATGTCAAAAATGCACTCCTTAATGGATATCTTAAAGAAGAGTTGTATATGATGCAACCAAAAGGTTTTGTCGATCCAAAAGGTGCTAACAAAGTGTGCAAGCTCCAGCGATCCATTTATGGACTGGTGCAAGCCTCTCAGAGTTGGAATATACGCTTTGATAGTGTGATCAAAAGCATATGGTTTTATACAAACTTTTGGAGAAGCCTGTATTTACAGGAAAGTGAGTGGGAGCTCTGTAGCAATTCTGATATTATATGTGGATGACATATTGCTGATCAGAAATGATACTGAATTTCTAATAGCATAAAAGGATACTTGAATAAGAATTTTTCAATGAAAGACCTCGGTGAAGCTGCTTATATATTGGTAAAGTTTAATTGGACTTTCAAAAAGCACATACCTTGATAAAGTTTTGAAGAATTTCAAAATGGATCAAGCAAAGAAAGGGTTCTTGCCTGTGTTACAAGATGTGAAGTTGAGTCAGACTCAATGCCCGACCACTGCAGAAGATAGAGAGAAAATGAAAGTCATTCCCTATGCTTCAACCATAGGTTCTATCATGTATGCAATGTTGTATACCAGACCTGATGTGTGCCTTGCTATTAGTTTAGCAGGGAGGTACCAAAGTAATCCAGGAGTGGATCACTAGACAGCGGTCAAGAACATCCTAAAATACCCGAAAAGGACTAAGGATATGTTTCTCGTTTATGGAGGTGACAAAGAGCTCGTTGTAAATGGTTACGTCGATGCAAGCTTTGACGCTGATCCGGATGACTCTAAGTCACAAACCGGATACGTATTTTTATTGAATGGTGGAGCTGTCAGTATGTGCAGTTCTAAGCAGAGCGTCGTGGCGGGATCTACGTGTGAAGCGGAGTACATAGCTGCTTCGGAAGCAGCAAATGAAGGAGTCTGGATGAAGGAGTTCATATCCGATCTAGGTGTCATACCTAGTGCATCGGGTCCAATGAAAATCTTTTGTGACAACACTAGTGCAATTGCCTTGGCAAAGGAATCCAGATTTCACAAGAGAACCAAGCACATCAAAAGATGCTTCAATTCCATCCGCGATCAAGTCAAGGAGGGAGACATATAGAGTTGCAAGATAGATACTGATCTGAATGTTGCAGACCCATTGACTAAGCCTCTCTCACGAGCAAAACATCATCAGCACCAAGACTCCATGGGTGTTAGAATCATTACTATGTAATCTAGATTATTGACTCTAGTGCAAGTGGGAGACTGAAGGAAATATGCCCTAGAGGCAATAATAAAGTTGTTATTTATATTTCCTTATATCATGATAAATGTTTATTTTTCATGCTAGAATTTTATTAACCGGAAACTTAGTACATGTGTGAATACATAGACAAAATGAGGTCACTAGTATGCCTCTACTTGACTAGCTCATTACTCAAAGATGGTTAAGTTTCCTATCCATGGACAAGAGTTGTCATTTGATGAACGGGATCACATCATTAGAGAATTATGTGATTGACTTGACCCATCCATTAGCTTGGCATGATGATCGCTTAGTTTGTTGCTATTGCTTTCTTCATAACTTATACATGTTCCTATGACTATGAGATTACGCAACTCCCGAATACCAGAGGAACACTTAGTGTGCTATCAAACGTCAAAACATAAATGGGTGACTATAAAGATGCTCTACAGGTGTCTCCGATAGTGTTTGTTGAGTTGGCATAGATCAAGATTAGGATTTGTCACTATAAGCCTTGCAAGCAATGTGACTAATGAGTTAGTTACAGGATGTTGCATTATAGAACGAGTAAAGAGACTTGCCGGTAATGAGATTGAACTAGGTATTGAGATACCGACGATCGAATCTCGGGCAAGTAACATACCGATGACAAAAGGAACAACTTATGTTGTTATGCTGCTTGACCGATAAAGATCTTTGTAGAATATGTAGGAACCAATATGAGCATCCAGGTTCCGCTATTGGTTATTGACCAGAAGTGAGTCTCGGTCATGTCTACATAGTTCTCGAACCCGTAGGGTCCACACACTTAACGTTCGGTGACGATTGGTATTATGAGTTTATGTGTTTTCATGTACCAAAGGTAGTTCCGAGTCCCGGATATGATCACGGACATGACGAGGAGTCTCGAAATGGTTGAGACATTAAGATTGGTATAATGGACAGATGTGTTCGGACACCGGAAGTGTTCCGGAGAAGTTTCAGATGAAACCGGAGTGCCGGAGGGTTATCAGAACCCCCGAGGGAACTAATGGGCCTTAGTGGAGAGAGAGGGGGCGGCCAGGGCAGGCCATGCGCCCCTCCCCCTTGAGTCTGAATTGGACTAGGAAAAGGGGGGCCGTGCCCCCCTTTTTTCCTTTCCCTTCTCCCTCTCCTTCCTCCCCCTCTCCTAGTAGGATTCCCCTCTTGGGGGTGAGCCAAGGAGGGCCGGCCGGCCTCCCCCTCCCTCCTTTATATACGTGGGGAGGGGGCATCTTAGAACACACAAGTTGACAGTTGTCTTCGCCATGTGCGGTGCCCCCCTCCATAGATTTCCACCTCGGTCATATCATTGTAGTGCTTAGGCAAAGCCCTGCGTCGGTAACTTCATCATCACCGTCATCACGCTGTCGTGCTGACGAAACTCTCCCTCGATCTCAGCTAGATCTAGAGTTCGTGGGACGTCACTGAGCTGAACGTGTGCAGATAGCGGAGGTGTCGTACCTTCGGTGCTAGGATCGGTCAGATCGTGAAGACGTACGACTACATCAACTGTGTTGTCATAACGCTTCTGCTTATGGTCTATGATGGTATGTGGACAACACTCTCCCCTCTCGTTGCTATGCATCACATAGATGGATCTTGCGTGTGCGTAGGAATTTTTTTTGAAATTACTACCTTCCCCAACAGCAGAGATGTCCTGCCGCGTCGCGGTGTCCTGGGAAAATGTCTCGCGGGCAGGCGATCACTCTTATAGGTGCATGCATGCGGTCGTCCATAGCCAGATGGATTAGATCTCCGGCTGGGCGAGGTTGCAGGACGACATGAAAGCCTCGTTTGAACAGGCTACCAGCGTCATCCGGCAACTAAGGGATGGCAATGAGAGGCTCCGGGCCGAGCGCGACCTGCTGAGGGCGAAGATCGTCCGAAGTTCAGAGCAGCATGAGGAGACCAGTGCCTTGTTGAAGAGGACCGACGTCATTGTCAAGAAACTTACGGACGAGAATGACATGCTCCGCATTGAGCACCAAAGGCTGGTGGAGGAATCTGTGGATGCTCTCAAGCAGTGTCTTGAGGACACGACAGAGCTCATAACCGCTCCATGGAGACTAGTTCATGCGGCCTGCAGCAGCGCATCAAGAAAGTAGAGATCAGTGAGCCAGATCGTTGTCTTCCTTCTTGTTTTGCCCTTGTGTGTTTTGGGCGTAGCCGCATGTGGCTTTTTAAATTATCTTCCTAATTATGTAAGACAATTATTATCCACTGTCGTCGTCCTTACATATTCATCAGTCTTGCTATAAGTTGCAGTAGATGCTATATAGGTCCGTCGGATCTTACATCAAGATCCGTGCAAAATTTTCTTTTTTCTCTCTTAAGTCTCAGTCTAGTGATACATAGCCACGCTATTAAACAGAGGCTCGAGCGCCATTAATGGAGACCTTGGGAGAGAGGTGGACGGCATACGAAGGTCAAAGGGCTCTCCTCCCGATAAGCACGTGCAGGGGTCTGATCGCACGCCTTCCGTACACAAATAGCTACCCTGCACGGCGCCTCCTAGCTAATAAAAAAGGGGACGCGTGGCGGCATGTAAATGGTAAATAGAACGCCCACGGTTTCAATAATACGTGTGTTTCCGATTGTAACGTGACAACACTTGTTCCAAAATGACTTTGTTGATTGTTAATGTGTGCACATTCGCGAATCGGACAACAAAATTACCACAACATGTTTGTGCCATGTCATGACACCAAGCCAAGTTTCATGATTTTCATGCGTGTTTTGGATTTACAGGAATTAAAAAAACCAAGTTTCTCAATGTTTCCAGCCAAGCCACGACGCCCAGATGTTTGAATTTCATTCCCATTTCTTGCATGGGACCTAGAAATTTATCCGAGGACACACATCTGATTTTTCAACCAACTTTGGTGCACTGGAGCATGTGCTTGTATTTCAAATTTGAATTATGCACACAAAGGTGACAGGTTCCCTCTCAGAACCACGAGCCTTCTTGAGAGAAGCTCCGATTTGCAAGAAACTTGTACCAAAACTTGTTCCTATTCTGCCAATTTTTTACCACAACATGGTAGTACCATGACATGACGCCATGCCAAGTTTCATGATTTTCAGGCATGTTTTGGATTTACAAGAATTTTAAAACCAAGTTTCTCAATGTTCTTGGTCGAGCCACAATGCACAAATGTTTGAATGTCATTCCCATTTCTTGCACGGAACCTAGAAATTCACCCGAGGACACACATGTGATTTTTCAACCAACTTTGGTGCACGGGAGCATGTTCTTGTAGTTCAAATTTGAATTATGCACATTAAATGACCAGAAACTCAATTAATGTATAAAAGGCTAAACAAACCTGGAATAATTCCAAAATTTTAACAGGGCACTCATGTACTTCTATGTTGCCTCTGTAAAGAAACTCAAGGGGGCAGCATGTATTGTTTCGCACTCAAAGGTGACACGTTCCCTCTCAGAACCACAAGCCTTCTTGAGAGAAGCTCCAGTTTGCAAGAAGCTTATACCAAAATTTGTTCCTATTCAGCCAATTTTGTTACCACAGCATGGTAGTACCATGACATGACACCATGCCAAGTTTCTTGATTTTTTCAGGCGTGTTTTGGATTTATAAGTATTTTAAAACCAAGTTTCTCAATGTTCTCGGCCGAGCCACGATGCCCAGATGTTTGAATTTCATTCCCATTTCTTGCATGGGACCTAGAAATTCACCCGAGGACACACATGTGATTTTTCAACCAACTTTGGTGCACAGGAGCATGTGCTTGTAGTTCAAATTTGAATTATGCACATTAAATGACCAGAAACTCAATTAATGTATAAAAAAGGCCAAACGAACCCGGAATAATTCCAAAATTTAACAGGTCACTCATGTAGTTCTATGTTGCCTCCATAAAGAAACTCAAGGGGGGCAGCATATATCGTTTCACACTCAAAGGTGACATGTTCCCTCTCAGAACCATGAGCCTTCTTGAGAGAAGCTCCGGTTTGCAAGGAGCTTATACCAAAACTTGTTCCAAATCGGCCCAATTTTTTACCACTGCATGTTAGTGCCATGACATGACACCATGCCAAGTTTCATGATTTACAGGCGAGTTTTGGATTTACATGAATTTAAAAACCAAGTTTCTTGATGTTCTCGGCCAAGTCACGATGCCCAGATGTTTGAATTTCAATCCCATTTCTTGCATGGGACCTCAAAATTCACCCGAGGACACACATGTGATTTTTCAACCAACTTTGGTGCACGGGAGCATGTGCTTGTAGTTCAAATTTGAATTATGCACATTAAATGGCCAGAAACTCAATTAATGTAGAAAAAAGGCCAAACGAACCTGGAATAATTCCAAAATTTAATAGGGCACTCATGTAGTTCTATGTTGCCTCTATAAAGAAACTCAAGGGCAGGCAGCGTATATCGTTTCACACTTAAAGGTGACACGTTCCCTCTCAGAACCACGAGCCTTCTTGAGAGAAGCTCCGATTTGTAAGAAGCTTATACCAAAACTTGTTCCAAATCGGCCCAATTTTTTACCACAGCATGTTAGTGCCATGACATGACACCATGACAAGTTTCATGATTTCCAGGCGAGTTTTGGATTTACATGAATTTAGAAACCAAGTTTCTCGATGTTCTCGGCCGAGTCACGACGCCCAGATGTTTGAATTTCATTCCCATTTCTTGCATGGGACCTAGAAATTCACCCAAGGACACACATGTGATTTTTCAAGCAACTTTCGTGCACTGGAGCATGCGCTTGCAGTTCAAATTTGGATTATGCACATTAAATGTCTAGAAACTCAATTAATGTTTAAAAAGGCCAAATGAACCTGGAATAATTCCAAAATTTAATAGGGCACTCATATAGTTCTATGTTGCCTCTGTAAAGAAAATCAGGGGGAGGCAACGTATATCGTTTCGCATACAAAGGTGACATGTTCCCTCTCGGAACCACGAGGCTTGTTGAGAGAATCTCCGGTTTTGCAAGAAGCTTATACCAACGCTTGTCCCAATTCAACAAAAAAATATACATATGAAAACATGGTTTAGATTATCCCGAACATCACGCCACCTAGACCAATGTACTCTGATTTGTATTCAACATAAAATGGATACAAATATTTAAATTGGAGATTGTATGTTACATGTAGTTCATAGTGAAATATGATTACTGTTATATGCATGTTTTTTGTTATCAAGATAATATTTAAATGATTTTATAACTTGACAACAATCATATTCAAATAAGGAAAATTGATTCAAATTTAGTCCATATGGTAGATGACAATATATATGTTCACAGGGTGGAGTAAAATGTTCATATATGATGGAAGATCAAAATGTAGGACTACATCCATTATAAACCGCAAGGTCACCTAACGATCTTTTCGAATTCAACATAACGTGGATTCAAAAATTGAAATTCGAGAACCTGGCATTTGTAATCATATAAAAAGGGACATGACTCTTTCTTTTGGTGGGAATTGATTTGTTTCTTGTTGTTGTTGAGGGAAGTACGAATCGATTTGGTACTGTACAGGGTAATCTTGTTCTCCCAATTTTTTTTACATTTTTCTTGTAGTTTTTTCAATGACATTTATAGCAATAAAGTAAAAGGGGACATGACTCTCTTGTGTCTTGTATGAATTGTTTTTTGTACATGTTAAGTTTGTTCTGTAGAACAAGGAATCCGCGCCTTGTTATCCCTAAATTTTCAAGCTCGAGTATCTTTTGTCTCATCTGCTTTGAAACTCCCGCCTCTTCAACCCGCGCCACGCCTTGTTATCCTGAAATTTCGACACATGCGAAAGCTGCCTCCTCATCCAAAATCGGTCCCGCGGCCCAGACACGCGAAAAAACCCCTTCTACCCCTCAGCCGGAAATGCCGACTCGACCTTGTAGTGTCAAAACCGGTGGGGGTACGCTGGTAACTTACCCTATGTTTTGGACAAGCACGTCCCTAAGCCATGGCTCCCCCTACCTTCCCCTTCGTCCCCCCTATTCGTGCATTGAGGCCGCCAAAACCCATGAAACCCCACGCTCCTTCGTCGGCCTCCGGACCGCCGCCCAGCCGGAGACTCTTCCCCGATGACGTCGTCCACTTCAACAGCTCGCCGTCCCTCATCCACCGCACCGGACGAGGATCCGTCGTCCCGCCGGATCAGTTGCCCCATTCTCCACCTCCAAGGAGCTGCCCCGATGTTCGCCTCGTCTATCACGCCACCTCCATCCCCACAGCCCCGTCTTGACCTGCCCCACCGGAACCATAGCACCCTCACCAATTCCTCCGATGAATCCGAGGCCAACTTGGCACCACCAAGGAGGTTCTACACTCACCGCTGTATTTTATCTTTTATTCGATCTCATGAGGCTACCGGTGCTCGATACCGAGCAGCCATGGTGGTTCTCCATTGACGGCACCGTCGCTGGCCACTTCATCCATGGCGTCTCTCCCCCATGTCATTGCTTCCTCGGCGGCGACTTCCACACTGGCACTAGCTGCAGACGCTCTGGCTCTCGCTTGCGCTGCTGCTCCGGCTCTCGCTCGCACTGTGGCTCTGTTCTTGCTGTCGGTCGCGCTGCTACACTGCTCTTTTTTCATTTATGCTGCTGCTCTGCTCTGCTATTGTCGCCAGTTGCGTTGCTGCTCTGCTCTTCCTCGTGTTCATGCTTCTGCTCTGCTCTTGCTCTCGCTCGAGCTGCTGCTGCTGCACGACCTCCGATATAGCTAAAGGAGTTGTTGCTTTAGCACTTGCTCGCGGTGCTGCTGCATGACTTGCTCTCTGCTTGTGCGTTCCCTTCTTGAGCGTCTACTAATTTAAATCACTACTTCTCTGCTACTAGTGCTCGAACGCCCTAAACATCTATTACAATGCTCTGCTGCTAGTTCAAACAGTTTCGATAGTAAAATTCAGTTTCGACTGTAAAGTTCAGTTTCTTCAGCTAAGTTCAGAGTGAACAGTATTTACAACATCTGTTAGAGCGGCCGTGGCGCGGATGATGCGTTTTACATCTAGCACTTTTTGGTGATGTATTTTACATCATCTATTGCAGATGATATTAGAGTCCCACTTCAGATTAACGTTGTCTGTCTTGTCCTGCTTCAACCTCGCCGCCGTACACCTCACTGGAGCTGCTCCAATGACGAAACCGTCCATCATAGCGGAGCAGTACCCTTGGCGCCATTTCTAGAGGCCTCATATCTTCTTCCCCGCCTCCGACAGTCACACCAGCAACACCATCCTCCACGTCCAACCCAATGATGCTGATGTCGACAAGGCTATGCCAAAGAGGTTGTACACTCGTTGCATCACTTTGTTACTCTGCATTCATGTCGATCCGTCAAGGATAGTTTGCTATGGAACTACTATGGTACTACTATTCGTGCATTTGGTTAGAAGGAGTGGAGCAAAGCAAAACTGGAGGATTTTTCCTTTGGTGTCTCTTTCAAAGAAAAAACGGTAGGAATTTTAATATCCACTTGGACGTCCTTTTCAAATTAATATGCATGAAGAACATGACTAATTGCATTACTGGCATAATAAGATTCTTATTTTTTTTTCATTTTCACGTGGTTTGACTTTAATTTGACCTTGTTTCTCCATTCCTGTGTTCTCCCAATACATGTGAACCAAACACCCAGGTTGACAGAAATCCTATGTTTCCAAATGCTCTGTTTTGCACGTGCATTCCTATACAATTTCTGTATTTTTCCTGTCTTGCGTTTATAGAATCCTCCAATTCTAAGGAGCCCTTAGAGATTTACTTCATTTTCAGATTCAAAGAAAACTCTGTGTGTTATGTCCTGCTCCTACCATGCCGTCATCCACCCCACCTGAGGTGCACCATTGACAGAAGCATTCACTGCAGCAGAGATTCCCCCTACAGACTTTGTATCGCCGCCTCAGATCATCTTCCCCGTTGCCGGCAGCCACGCCAACTGCATTACCATCATCGACTGAGCAGATGAACCTGAGGACTACACAGTTCCAGAAGAGAGGTTGCAGTCTTTCGTGTTTGCTTACGTTATACATCGGTTATTATTACCTGCTACTTTATCGTTCAAACTTGAGTTTTAAAATGCCCGTGGGTCTCATATCGAGGCAGCAACGAATAGTATCTGTCTACTATCTGGTTCATCTGGGGTCTTCTATGTGGTTCATGTTGGATGGGCAACAAACAGTAGATGATCCATTGTCTGTCTTTTTAAACTGAAGCTATAATCTACCTACTATCAATAGTTTTGGATCTATCCACTCCTTTGCTACCATTAGTCCTGATTTCTGGATGCACCCCTTAGGCCTTACAAAATCTAAATAATTTTTTCATCATGCATGCCAGTTATTGTATACAATCATACTGAACATGTAGAGAAAAAGAGAAGACTGTTGCGTGGGAATGTAATGTCACGCAGACGCCGCTCCATGGTGGGCGAAGTGCCCCCCTCCCGCCATTCCAGATTGTATTCCAGAGGAAGATAACTGTTCAGATGGGGATTCAGAGGGAGCTAGCCACTCCTTTTTACCACCTGAGGTGTTTGCTCTAACCTGGCATGCTGATGTTGATCATATCATGCATATGGCGCCTCACATTGCTTACATTATACATCTTATATGTCATCAGCTTAGTTTAGATTTGCTTTGTGTGAATGACACCTGTTTGGTTTCTATATCAGACTCCCACAGTTCCTAAATATTTGTCTTTTTAGAGATTGCAACAAGTGACTACATATGAAGCAAAATGTGTGAATCTACACTCTAAAATAAGTCTATATACATCCGTATGTGGTAGTCCATTTGAAATCTCTAAAAAGGCAAATATTTAGGAACAGAGGGAGTATATGGGAATTATGCAATGCCATCTTCTTTAGCCAGGCATCATATACGTGAATCATGCAATGCCATCTTGTTTAGCTAGTCATCGTATATGTGAATTGTATCGTGCCATATTTTTATAATGTATTCCATTTGCCAACAATGTTTATACATTCATCTACTCTTCCCGTGCATCAACCATTTGAGTCGGTCATGGGAAAATCTGGAGTGAAAACAAGGTCTTCTGAGCAGTCAGTGCTACCTGTCGATGCAGATTTGTTGCTGGTTACAGATAGCTCCTCAGAGGAGGATTCAGAGATAGATGACCAGTCGTATCCCCCCCCCCCCGAGGTGCATGCTCTAACTTGGCAAGGTTATCTTGCTCATATCATGCATATGGTGTCTTGCATTGGCATGCCATCTGCTTAGATTAGACATACTTTGTGTGAATGCCTCATGTTTGCTTTCTATATCAGATATTTGAATTATGCAATGCCATGTTTTTCAGCCAGTTATCATATCTGTGAATTATGCACCTCCATGTAGCCAAGCATCATATATATGAATTATCTCATGCCATCTTTTTTTCATTACGTATTCCACTTGTCGACAATCTTTGTATATTGAACTACTCTTCATGTGTATCAGCCATTTGAGCCGGTTATGGAAAAATCAGGAGTGAAAACAAGGTCTTCAGAGCAGGCAATGGTACTTGTTGAAGCATATATCTCGATGGTTACAGGGAGCTCCTCAAAGGAGGATTCAGAGACAGATGACCAGTCCTATATCCCACCTGGGGTGTATGCTCTAAGTTGCAATGTTTATATTTTCTCATATCATGCATATGGTGTCTTGCATTGCTTAGTCTAGACATCATATGCACAATATTGAATTCCATCTGCTTAGTTTAGAGATCATACATGCGAGTGCCAGTTGCTTAGTATATGAATCAATTATGTCAATTATATCATGCCATCCTGTATACTTAGACAACATTTATGTGAATTATTTCATCCCAACCTATTTTAGAAAGACATTGATAACCCACAAGTATAGGGGATCGCAACAGTTTTCGAGGGTAGAGTATTCAACCCAAAATTATTGATTCAACACAAGGGGAGCCAAAGAATATTCTCAAGTATTAGCAGCTGAGTTGTCAATTCAACCACACCTAGATAACTTAATATCTGCAGCAAAGTATTTAATAGCAAAGTAATATGATAGTAGTGGTAACGGTAGCAAAACTAATAGTAGCAAAAGTAATATTTTTGGTGTTTTGCAGTGATTGTAACAGCAGCAGCGGAAAAGTAAATAAGCGAAGAACATTATATGAAAAGCTCGTAGGCATTGGATCGGTGATGGAGAATTATGCCGGATGCGGTTCATCATGTAACAGTCATAACATAGGGTGACACAACACTAGCTCCAATTCATCAATGTAATGTAGGCATGTATTCCGAATATAGTCATACGTGCTTATGGAAAAGAACTTGCATGACATCTTTTGTCCTACCCTCCCGTGGCAGCGGGGTCCTATTGGAAACTAAGGGATTTAAGGCCTCCTTTTAATAGAGTACCGGACCAAAGCATTAACACATAGTGAATACATGAACTCCTCAAACTACGATCATCACACAGAGTGGTCCCGATTATTGTCACTTTGGGGTTGCCGGATCATAACACATAGTAGGTGACTATAGACTTGCAAGATAGGATCAAGAACTCTCATATATTGATGAAAACATAATAGGTTCAGATCTAAAATCATGGCACTCGGGCCCTAGTGACAAGCATTAAGCATAGCAAAGTCATAGCAACATCAATCTCAAAACATAGTGGATACTAGGGATCAAACCCTAACAAAACTAACTCAATTACATGATAAATCTCATCCAACCCATCACCGTCCAGCAAGCCTACGATGGAATTACCCATGCACGGCGGTGAGCATCATGAAATTGGTGATGGAGGATGGTTGATGATGACGATGGCGACGGATTCCCCTCTCTGGAGCCCCCAACGGACTCCAGATCAGCCCTCCCGAGAGAGTTTAGGGCTTGGCGGCAGCTCTGTATCGTAAAACGCGATGAATCCTTCTCTCTGGTTTTTTTCTCTCCCCAAAAGTGAATATATGGAGTCAGGGTTGAGGTCGGTGGAGCGTCAGGGGGCCCATGAGGCAAGGGGGCGCACCCAGGGGGGCAGGCGCGCCCCCACCCTCGTGGACCGGTGGAGGCCCCCTTGATGTGGATCTTTCTTCCAGTATTTTTTATATATTCCAAAATAATTCTCCGTTGATTTTCAGGTCATTCTGAGAACTTTTATTTCTGCACAAAAATAACACCACGGCAATTCTGCTGAAAACAGATTCAGTCCGGGTTAGTACCATTCAAATCATGCAAGTTAGAGTCCAAAACAAGGGCAAAAGTGTTTGGAAAAGTAGATAGGATGGAGACATATCAACTCCCCCAAGCTTAAACCTTTCCTTGTCCTCAAGCAATTCAGTTGATAAACTGAAAGTGATAAAGAAAAACTTTTACAAATTCCGTTTGCTCTTGTTGTTGTAAATATGTAAAGCCAGCTTTCAAGTTTTCAGCAAAGATTATGAACTAACCATATTCACAATAATATTTAGGTCTCATGTTTAGTCATATCAATGGCATAATCAACTAGCGAGCAATAATAATAAATCTCGGATGACAACACTTTCTCAAAACAATCATGATATGATATAACACGATGGTATATTGCTAGCCCTTTTTGAGACCGCAAAACATAAATGCAGAGCATCTTTAAAGATCAAGGACTGACTGGACATTGTAATTCATGGTAAAAGAGATCCAGTCAAGTCATACTCAATGTAAACTAACACTAATGCATGCAAATGACAGCGGTGCTCTCCAACTGGTGCTTTTTAATAAGAGGATAATGAATCAACATAAAAGTAAATGGATAGGCCCTTCGTAGAGGGAAGCAGGGATTTGTAGAGGCGCCAGAGCCCAGTTTTGAAATAGATATGAATAATATTTTGAGCGGTATACTTTCATTGTCAACATGACAACCGAGAGATGGCGATATCTTCCATGCTACACATATTATAGGCGGTTCCCAAACAGAATGGTAAAGTTTATACTCACCCTCCACCAACAAGCATCAATCCATGGCTTGCTCAAAACAATGAGTGCCTCCAACTAACAAGAGTCCTGGGGGAGTTTTGTTTGCAGTTATTTTGATTTGATTTGCATAAAGCATGGGACTGGGCATCCCGATGACTAGCCATTTTCTCGTGAGTGAGGAGCGGAGTCCACTCCTTGAGAATAACCCGCCTAACATGGAAGATACGGACAACCCTAGTTGATAAATGAGCTATTCGAGCATACAAAACAAAATGTTTATTTGAGGGTTTAGAGTTTAGCACATACAAATTTACTTGGAATGGCAGGTAGATACCGTATATAGGCAGGTATTGTGGACTCATATGGAATAACTTTGGGATTTATGGAGTTGGATGCACAAGCAGTATTCCCTCTTAGTAAAAGTGAAGGCTAGAAAAAGACTGGGAAGCAACTAGCTAGAGAGCGACAACAGTCATGAACACGCATAAAAATTAATAAACACCGAATGCAAGCATGAGTAGGATATAATGCACCATGAACATAAATATCGTAGAGGCTATGTTGATTTTGTTTCAACTACATGCGTGAACATGTGCCAAGTCAAGCCACTCGAATCATTCAAAAGAGGATACCATCCTATCATACCACATCACAACCATTCTAATAGCATGTTGGCACGCAAGGTAAATCATTATAAGCTCTTAGCTAATTAAGCATGGCATAAGCAACTACAATCTCTAATTGTCATTGCAAACATGTTTATCCATAATAGGTTGAGTCAGGAACGATGAACTAATCGTATTTACAAAAAACAAGAGAGGTCGAGTTCATACCAGCTTTTCTCATCTCAATAAGTTCATCATATAATCATCATTATTGCCTTTCACTTGCACGACCGAGTAGTGTGGATAATAATAATAGTGCACGTGCATTGGACTAAGCTGAAATTTGCAAGCATTCAATTCAAGAGAGAAGACAAGGTAATATGGGCTCTTTGTTAGATCAACAACAATGCATATGAGAGCCACTTTAACAATTTTAATTATGGTCTTCTCCTCTCGACCCCCAAAGAAAAAGAAAAGAAATAAAACTATTTACACAGGAAAGCTCACAACAAGCAAAAGAGGAACGAAAAATCTTTTTGGGTTTTATTTTTAGTTATTACTACTACATCATGAAAAGTAAACTAACTAAAAGCTACAACTATTTTTTTGTTTTTATTAAGGTTTATTAAACACACAAGAAGAAAGCATAAAAAGGAAAATAAACTAGCATGGATGATACAATGAAAAAGTATGAGCATCGACAACTAGCATGAGTGTGTGAACATGAATGTAATGTCGGTGAGAAATACGTACTCCCCCAAGCTTAGGATTTTGGCCTAAGTTGGTCTATGGCCACAGCTGGCCTGGCGGATATCCAGAGTAATAGTTGGGGTCGTACTATGAAGAAGCCTCGGATTGCCACTGGTTGGAAATCACCTCCGGATCCCACTGGTAATCAGACTGTGGTGGAGGATCAAATTGTGGTTCCGGCTCTGGCTCTGTAGCTGATGTAGGGTTCCGGTAGGTGTGAATGGCCTCCAACGGAACAAGGTACTTGCCTGCAGATAAATCAAAAAAGGAAGGAGCAGGCAAGGTAATAGTCTCAGGATGATTTTTACCAAATATTAATTTGTACTTAAGCTCCTTTTACCTATTCTTAACAATAAAATCATGTGCTACCATACTCTTATAATCTAGAAAAACAGGAGGCAGCAACTTCTCTTCCTTCTCATAATGCCTAATAGGTATATTAAAATGTGCAGCGAGGCGCGAGGCGAAGATGCCTCCAAGGACGGGGCCCTTAGTACGGTTAAGATTTGACCGCTTTGCTTCAATAGTGCCCATACTAAATGTGTCATCACGAAATAAGGCATGGCACAAAATAACAATATCAGGGGCACTCAGGTTTCCACAGTTTCCACGCCCAATTAAGCATCTACTAGCAAATATACAAAGTAACGTAGAACAGGAAAGTGTATGCTAGTAATTCGTGCATCGGAAACCTTCCTCGTTTCCCCTACAACAATGGTATCAATAAACCCATCCACATCGTCACGATGTGGTTCCTCTACACTGCCCTCAAAAGGGATCAAACAAATCCGACAAAAGTCATGAAGTGACATCTCCTTATGCTCATCATATAAATAAAATTCCACCGAAGATGGTGAGCTCCTAGCATGGAAATGAAAGTTTTGCACAAAGATATTGGTGAGTAAGAGATACTGTTCGTGTTGGTCGTGGAGGAAGGCGGTGAGGCCTGCATTCTCAGCCAATTCATAGAAATCATCATAAATCCCGGCTGCTCTCAAGAAATTCTCACAAGGCCATTCACATGGCCGAACTTCCATGGTGCAAGGGAGATTATATTTGGGCCTCTTATCCTCCTCACTTTGCTTATCCTTCGAGCTTCGGCTCGATGAGCCCCTCAAAAATCTCTTCATCTTTTTATGAAAATATCTGATTTTTTTAGTAATTTCAAAATAAAAGTGAACCAAAGTCAACAAAATTGATAGCAACTACTCCTACAAGTGCCTAGAGGCAATATCATGCATCAAAACTACTTTTGACCACATAAATTTGACCATGCAAGCTCAAGAACAGGGTCACCTAAGCAACAAAAATTTGCAATGAATAAAGCACTAGAACAAAAATTAATTGGACCATTGGAGGAGTCACATACCAAGGAACAATCCTCCAAAGCAGTTTTTTGAATGGAACTTGGAGCAAGGAGATCGAAAATGGCAGCAAGATGAGCTTGGACTCGGGTTTGAGCTAGTTAGTGATGTTTGTGGGAGGAAGAAGGAGTGTGTGTTAGCTGGAATAAGTGGAGGGGAGCCACCGTGGGCCCACGAGGCAGGGGGCGCGCCCTGGACCCTCGTGGCTAGGTGCTTGCTCCCCCTGTTGTGTTCTCAGTGCCAAATATTCTCAAATATTCTAGAAAAAATCATATTTAAATTTCAGGGCATTTGGAGAACTTTTATTTTCGGGATATTTTTTATAGCATGGATAGTTCAGAAGACAGACAGAAAAACACTATTTTTGCTTTATTTAATATAAATAACAGAAAGTAAAAAGAGGGTACAGAGAGTTGTGTTTTCTAAATTCATCCATATCATGCTCATCAAAAGGAATCCACTAACAAGGTTGATCAAGTCTTGTTAACAAACTCATTCAAAATTGCATGAAACCCAAGAATTTTCGAATAACACTAGGTTACCTCAACGGGGATATGCATGTCCCCAACAATAAGAATATCATATTTCTTCTTGACAGTAGAAAGAGTAAATTCAAAACCTCCAATAGTGATTGTTGAAAATTTTCCAATAGAATTGATACTGTGGACTTGAGGTTGTTTCCTTGGAAAGTGTACCGTGTGCTCATTACCATTAACATGAAAAGTAACATTGCCTTTGGAGCAATCAATAATAGCCCCTGCAATATTCAAAAAGGGTCTTCCAAGAATAATAGACATACTATCGTCCTCGGGAATATCAAGAATAACAAAGTCCGTTAAAATAGTAACGTTTGCAACCACAACAGGCACATCCTCACAAATAACGACATGTATAGCAGTTGATTTGTTAGCCATTTGCAAAGATATTTCAGCAGGTGTCAACTAATTCAAATCAAGTCTACGATATAAAGAGAGAGGCAAAACACTAACACCGGCTCCAAGATAACATAAAGCAGTTTTAACATAGTTTCTTTTAATGGAGCATGGTATAGTTGGTACTCCTAGATCTCCAACTTTCTTTGGTATTCCACCCTTAAAAGTATAATTAGCAAGCATGGTGGAAATTTCATCTTCCGGTAACTTTCTCTTATTAGTAAGAATATCTTTCATGTACTTAGCATAAGCATTCATTTTAAGCATATCAGTCAAACACATACGCAAGAAGATAGGTGTAATCATTTCAGCAAAGCGCTCAAAATCCTCATCATCCTTTTTCTTGGATGGTTTAGGAGGAAAAGGCATGGGTTTCTGAACCCATGGTTCTCTTTCTTTACCGTGCTTCCTAGCAACAAAGTCTCTCTTATCATAACGTTGATTCTTTGATTGTGGGTTATCAAGATCAACAACAGGTTCAATCTCTACTTCATTGTCATTACTAGGTTGAGCATCAACGTGAACATCATTATTAACATTATCAATAGGTTCATGCTCATTACTAGATTGTGTTTCAGCATTAGAAATAGAAATATCATTGGGATTCTCAGGTGTGTCATCAACAGGTTCACTAGAAGCATGCAAAGTCCTATCATTTTTCTTTTTCTTCCTTTTAGAAGGACTAGGTGCATCAATATTATTTCTCTGAGAATCTTGCTCAATTCTCTTAGGATGGCCCTCAGGATACAAAGGTTCCTGAGTCATTTTACCACATCTAGTCATAACTCTGACATCATTATCATTTTTATTATTATTCAATTCATTGAGCAAATCATTCTGAGCTTTAAGTACTTGTTCTACTTGAGTGGTAACCACAGAAGCATGTTTACTAATAAGTTTTAGTTCACCTTTAACATTAGCCATATAATCACTCATGTGTTCAATCATATAAGCATTATGTTTTAATTCTCTACCAAAATAAGCATTGAAGTCTTCTTGCTTAACCATAAAGTCATCAAACTCATCCAAACATTGGCTAGCAAACTTAGTAGGAGGGATTTCAGCTTTATCATATCTATAGAGAGAATTTACCTTTACTACCTGTGTCGGGTTATCAAGACCATGTATTTCTTCAACATGAGACAAATTAAGACCATGTATTCTTCAATAGGAGGTAAATTCTTAACATCTTCAGCTTTAATACCTTTTTCTTTCATAGATTTCTTTGCCTCTTGCATATCTTCAGGACAGAGAAGTAGAATAACCCTTTTCTTCTGAGTTGGCTCAGGAGTTGGTTCAGGAATTGGATCAGGGATTGGATAAGGAAGTGTCCAATTATTTTCATTAGTCAACATATTATTCAATAAAATTTCACCTTCATCTGGTGTTCTTTCCCTGAAAACACAACCAGCACAACTATCCAGGTGGTCTCTGGAAGCATCGGTTAGGCCATTATAAAAGATATCAAGTATTTCATTTTTCTTAAGAGGATGATCAGGCAAAGCATTAAGTAATTGGAGAAGCCTCCCCCAATCTTGTGGGAGACTCTCTTCTTCAATTTGCACAAAATTATATATTTCCCTTAAAGCAGCTTGTTTCTTATGAACAGGGAAATATTTAGCAGAGAAGTAATAAATCATATCCTGGGGACTACGCACAGAACCAGGATCAAGAGAATTAAACCATATCTTAGCATCACCCTTTAATGAGAACGGAAATATCTTAAGGATATAATAGTAGCGAGTTTTCTCATCATTAGTGAACAGGGTGGCTATATCATTTAATTTAGTAAGATGTGCCACAACAGTTTCAGATTCATAGCCATAGGAAGGATAAGATTCAACCAAAGTAATTATATCAGGGTCGACAGAGAATTCATAATCCTTATCAGTAACAAAGATAGGTGAAGTAGCATAAGCAGGATCATATTTCATTCTAGCATTCAGAGTTTTTTGTTTCAGCTTAGCTAATAATTTCTTAAGATCACTCCTATCATTGCAAGAAAGAAAGTCTCTAGCAGTTTCTTCATCCATAACATAACCCTCAGGAACAACAGGCAATTCATATTTAGGAGGATAATCTTCATCATCACTTTCATCAATAGTATGAGTTTGAATAATTTCATTCTCTCTAGCCCTAGCAAGTTGTTCATCAAGAAATCCACCAAGTGGCACAGTAGTATCTAGCATAGAAGTAGTTTCATCATAATTATCATGCATAGCAGAAGTGGCATCATCAATAACATGCGACATATCAGGATTAATAGCAGAAGCAGGATTAGGTGTCGCAAGCTTACTCAAAACAGAAGGTGAATCAAGTGCAGAGCTAGATGGCAGTTCCTTACCTCCTCTCGTAGTTGAGGGATAAATCTTGGTTCTCTGATCTTTCAAGTTCTTCATAGTGATAACCCACAAGTATAGGGGATCGCAACAGTTTTCGAGGGTAGAGTATTCAACCCAAATTTATTGATTCGACACAAGGGTTGCCAAAGAATATTCTCAAGTATTAGCACCTGAGTTGTCAATTGAACCACACCTGGATAACTTAATATCAGTAGCAAAGTATTTAATAGCAAAGTAATATGATAGTAGTGGTAACGGTAGCAAAAGTAACGGTAGAAAAAGTAATATTTTTGGTGTTTTGCAGTGATTGTAACAGTAGCAGCGGAAAAGTAAATAAGCGAAGAACATTATATGAAAAGCTCGTAGGCATTGGATCGGTGATGGAGAATTATGCCGGATGCGGTTCATCATGTAACAGTCATAACATAGGGTGACACAACACTAGCTCCAATTCATCAATGTAATATAGGCATGTATTCCGAATATAGTCATACGTGCTTATGGTAAAGAACTTGCATGCCATCTTTTGTCCTACCCTCCCGTGGCAGCTGGGTCCTATTGAAAACTAAGGGATATTAAGGCCTCCTTTTAATAGAGTACCAGACCAAAGCATTAACACATAGTGAATACATGAACTCCTCAAACTACGATCATCACCGGGAGTGGTCCCGATTATTGTCACTTCGGGGTTGCCGAATCATAACACATAGTAGGTGACTATAGACTTGCAAGATAGGATCAAGAACTCTCAGATATTGATGAAAATATAATAGGTTCAGATCTGAAATCATGGCACTCGGGCCCTAGTGACAAGCATTAAGCATAGCAAAGTCATAGCAACATCAATCTCAGAATATAGTGGATACTAGGGATCAAACCCTAACAAAACTAACTCGATTACATGATAAATCTCATCCAACCCATCACCGTCCAGCAAGCCTACGATGGAATTACTCACGCATGGTAGTGAGCATCATGAAATTGGTGATGGAGGATGGTTGATGATGACGATGGCGACGGATTCCCCTCTTCGGAGCCCCGAACAGACTCCAGATCAGCCCTCCCAAGAGAGTTTAGGGCTTGGCGGCGGCTCCGTATCGTAAAACGCGATGAATTCTTCTCTCTGATTTTTTTCTCCCCGTAGTGAACATATGGAGTCAGGGTTGAGGTCGGTGGAACGTCAGGGGCCCACGAGGCAGTGGGGCGCCCAGGGGGCAGGCGCCCCCCACCCTCGTGGACAGGTGGAGGCCCCCCTGACATGGATCTTTCTTCCAGTATTTTTTATATATTCCAAAATAATTCTCCGTTGATTTTCAGGTCATTCCGAGAACTTTTATTTCTGCACAAAAATAACACCATGGCAATTTTGCTGAAAATAGCATCAGTCCGGGTTAGTTCGATTCAAATCATGCAAGTTAGAGTCCAAAACAAGGGCAAAAGTGTTTGGAAAAGTAGATACGACGGAGACGTATCAGACATCATATAGTTTTGTCATGTCATCCTGTTTAGATACTCATCATATGTTGAATTATGCCATTATATCCTGTTAAGTTATCCATCATATATCTGAAACTGTGTCATGCTATCCTGTTTAGTTAGGCATCATATATGTGAAATTGTGTCATGTTGTCCTGTTTGGTTAGACAACATATACGTGAATTACCACATCTGTCTATCATACAATGTCTGGACGTTCAATTTCTTTTCTTGTTTTCAGCCATTTGAATTGGAGGGGGTGATGGTAGTATCTAAGGGAGCAAAAACCCGTTCTTCACAAAAGACAGTGCTACTCGTCGATGCAGATAGAACCATGGTTGTACTGGCCAACGAACTAGCCCCACCACACATAATCGAGACTCTTAGAGATTGCACACTTACACCGTTGGGCAGAGAACCAGCTACAACCCATCTAACCCCAATCTCAGCGCATAGTTACCCACTTCTAGTTGACAAAGCACCATGTCCACCATAGAGTACCCCCACACGAGCAGTTTGTAAAGCAACTGCAGTGCCCAAAGCACGAAGACCACCACAGCCAACCCAAACTCCATGTTTAAAGCAGAAGAGCAATTGTTCTTAGTTTAGATTCCGTAGCTATGGTCCATACTCCTTTGCTGTTGCATCACTGTATTTACTCATACCAACTACTTTCGGATTTGAAGGATCCAATTGAAACTCCAATGGCGCAACAGGTATGTTTTAAACCTATTTCTTTAACTGGATTGCTGTTCTAACTTCTTGCTCTATGTTGATTTCAATTTCAGTTGTATAAACAGTTATGTTCTCATGTGATGCACATTACAAGTGTTTCCAATGTTGTGTAGTTTCTCACACTTATATTCTGTCTATGATGTTGTGTCTAAAAAACATATTAGTTGAACTGTGTCTCTATCTTGATTTGCCAACATAAACTAATATGATATGGATAATACAGTGACTATAGTACATACATATATGTTTGTTTCATGTTGTTATCCTGTCCACCTTACTACTGAACCGGTTTACCAAAACGAGTTTCGCATACTACATGCTAAACCTGTGATGTGTCTGCTTGTTTCTCTTGTAGTATGCGAACAGAATATTGGAGAAGAGCACCCCACTATGCAATGGTAGAGAAAGTAATGAAGATAAGGTTCAAGACAGTGAGACAGCCCTGTTGGTCTCTAAGAAAGGTGATAAAAATGATCTTGTAGACAGTGGGAAAGCCCCACAGTCCTGCGTTGATGTAGTGTTTGAATTACTGGCCAGTACCGCTGGCACAAGCTCTTCGAACTCGCTGCCTGAATCACTTTGTCTTCTTCCGTCTCAGCTACAAGCTTAAAGGCATCAGTCAGCTGTGCTGTGGCAAGAAGCCGAAAGACTGAGGAAGTCCCTGCAGAATTCAGATGCATAGTTTCTTGTGCAACAGCAAGCACTAGAGGATTTATGCGCCAAACAAGAGAAAGTTAATAAGCTTGCTAAGCAACTTTCCAGCATTATGGGTACCCAAGATATTGTTTCTTGATCTCTTCTAAAGTGGTTTCAGTTCTGGACTTGTTTTGCTGCGGCATTTATTTGCACTGGTCGCCAATTTTGACAACCAGTGTATATGATATGCTGCTTTGTTCCCTATATTTGCACTGGTGACAAACTTTGATGCCCAGTGGATGTAATATGTGTAATAGCCGTGATAGCCTAGAGTAAGTTGCTTGCTTATTTATTTCCTTGTTGTCTTGTTTATTTGTTTGCTTGTAGTCAGTGTAGTTCTTTTTCTGTGGTTTGCTAGTGGCTGCAATAACCTATTTTTTAAAACTAGGCCACAACAACCATGTGCTACATATTTACTGTACATACCATGGGCCTCCTACGGGCCGTAGAAACAATGGGCCTGATGTCTACTACACAACCTTCATCTTGTAGACGTTCTTGGGCCTCCAAGTGCAGAGGTTTGTAGGACAGTAGCAAATTTCCCTCAAGTGGATGACCTAAGGTTTATCAATCCGTGGGAGGCGTAGGATGAAGATGGTCTCCCTCAAACAACCCTGCAACCAAATAACAAAGAGTCTCTTGTGTCCCCAACACACCCAATACAATGGTAAATTGTATAGGTGCACTAGTTCGGCAAAGAGATGGTGATACAAGTGCAATATGGATGGTAGATAAAGGTTTTTGTAATCTAAAAATATAAAAACAGTAAGGTAACTAATGATAAAAGTGAGCACAAACGGTATTGCAATGCATTGAAACAAGGCCTAGGGTTCATACTTTCACTAGTGAAAGTTCCCTCAACAATAATAACAAAATTGGATCATATAACTATCCCTCGACATGCAACAAAGAGTCACTCCAAAGTCACTAATAGCGGGAGAACAAACGAAGACATTATGGTAGGGTACGAAACCACCTCGAAGTTATCCTTTCTAATCGATTTATTCAAGAGTCCGTAGTAAAATAACATGAAGCTATTCTTAATGGTCAATCTATCATAGAGTTCATACTAGAATGACACCTTAAGACACAAATCAACTAAAACCCTAATGTCACATAGATACTCCAATGTCACCTCAAGTATCCGTGGGTATGATTATACGATATGCATCACACAATCTCAGATTCATCTATTCAACCAACACAAAGAACTTCAAAGAGTGCCCCAAAGTTTCTATCGAAGAGTCAAGACGAAAACGTGTGCCAACCCCTATGCATAAGTTCACGAGGTCACGGACCTCGCAAGTTGATCACCAAAACATACATCAAGTGGATCACGTGATATCCCATTGTCATCACAGATAAGCACATGCAAGACATACATCAAGTGTTCTCAAATCCTTAAAGACTCAATCCTATAAGATAACTTCAAAGGGAAAACTCAATTCATCACAAGAGAGTAGAGGGGGAGAAACATCATAAGATTCAAATATAATAGCAAAGCTCGCAATACATCAAGATCGTGCCGACTCAAGAACATGAGAGAGAGAGAGATCAAACACATAGCTACTGGTACATACCCTCAGCCCCGAGGGAGAACTACCCCCTCGTCATGTAGAGTGCCGGGATGATGGAGATGGCCACCGGAGAGGGATTCCCCCCTCCGACAGGGTGCCGGAACAGGTCTAGGTTGGTTTTCGGTGGCTACGGAGGCTTCTGGAGGCGGAACTCCCGATCTATTCTGCTCCTCCATGTTTTTAGGGTATATGGACATATATAGGCGAACGAAGTTGACCAGGGGAGCCACGAGGGGCCCACGAGGTTGGGGGGCACGCCCAGGGGGGTAGGGCACGCCTCCCTGCCTCATGGCTTCCTCGAAGCTTCCCTAACGTCTAGTCCAAGTCTCCTGGGTTGCTTCCATTCCAAAAATAACTCTCCCGAAAGTTTCATTCTGTTTGGACTCCATTTGATATTCCTTTTCTTCGAAACACTGAAATAGGCAAGAAAACAACAATTTGGGTTGGGCCTCCGGTTAATAGGTTAGTCCCAAAAATAGTATAAAAGTGTATAATAAAGCCTATAAACATCCCAAACATATAATATAATAGCATGTAACAATCAAAAATTATAGATACGTTGGAGACATATCAGCATCCCCAAGCTTAATTCCTGCTCGTCCTCTAGTAGGTAAATGATAAAAACAGAATTTTTGATGTGGAATGCTACCTAACATATTTATCAATGTAATCTTCTTTATTGTGGCAAGAATATTCAGATCCATAAGATTCAAGACAAATTTTTAATATTGACATAAAAATAATAATACTTCAAGCATACTAATAAAGCAATCATGTCTCCTCAAAATAACATGGCCAAAGCAAGCTATCCCTACAAAATCATATAGTATGGATATGCTCCATCTTCACCACACAAAGTATTTAAATCATGCACAACCCTGATGACAAGCCAAGCAATTGTTTAATACTTTTGATGTTCTCAAACTTTTCCAATCTTCACGCAATACATGAGCGTGAGCCATGGATGTGGCACTATATGTGGAATAGAATGGTGGTTGTGGAGAAGAAAAAAAGGAGGAAGATAGTCTCACATCAACTAGGCGTATCAACGGGCTATGGAGATGCCCATCAATAGATATCAATGTGAGCGAGTAGGGATTGCGATGCAACGGATGCACAAGAGCTATAAGTGCATGAAAGCTCAATCAAAAGAAACTAGTGGGTGTGCATCCAACTCACTTGCTCATGAAGACCTAGGGCATTTTGAGGAAGCTCATCGTTGGAATATACAAGCCAAGTTCTATAATGAAAAATTCCCACTAGTATATGAAAGTGATATCATATGAGACTCTCTATCATGAAGATCATGGTGCTACTTTGAAGCATAAGTGTGGAAAAAGGATAGTAGCATTGTCCCTTCTATCCTTTTCTCTCATTTTTTTGGGCCTTCTCCTTTTTTTCGTCTGGAGTCTCATCCCGACTTGTGGGGGAATCATAGTCTCCATCATCCTTTCCTCGCTGGGACAATGCTCTAATAATGATGATCATCACACTCTATTTACTTACAACTCAGGAATTACAACTCGATACTTAGAACAAAAAATGACTCTATATGAATGCCACCGGCGGGGTACCGGGATGTGCAATGACTCATGAGTGATATGTATGAAAGAATTATGGACGATGGCTTTGCCACAAATACGATGTCAACTACATGATCATGCAAAGCAATATGACAATGATGGAGCGTGTCATAATAAACGGAACGGTGGAAAGTTACATGGCAATATATCTCGGAATGGCTATGGAAATGCCATAATAGGTAGGTATGGTGGCTGTTTTGAGGAAGGTAATGGTGGGTTTATGGTACGGGCGAAAGTTGCGCGGTACTAGAGAGGCTAGAAATGGTGGAAGGGTGAGAGTGCGTACAATCCATGGACTCATCATTATTCATAAAGAACTCACATACTTATTGCAAAAATCTATTAGTTATCGAAACAAAGTACTACGCGGATGCTCCTAGGGGGATAGATTGGTTGGAAAAGACCATCGCTCGTCCCCGACCGCCACTCATAAGGAAGACAATCAATAAATAAATCATGCTCCGACTTCGTCACATAACGGTTCACCATACGTGCATGCTATGGGAATCACAAACTTCAACACAAGTATTTCTCAAATTCACAACTACTCAACTAGCATGACTCTAATATCACCATCTCCATATCTCAAAACAATCATCAAGTATCAAACTTCTCTTAGTATTCAATGCACTTATATGAAAGTTTTTATTATTGCCATGTTGTTCTAAAGGACTCTCAAAATAATATAAGTGAAACATGAGATATCAATTATTTCTATAAAATAAAACCACCACCTTGCTCAAAAAAGATATAAGTGAAGCACTAGAGCAAATGACAAACTACTCCGAAAGATATAAGTGAAGATCAATGAGTAGTTGAATAATTATGCAACTATGTGAACACTCTCTAACATTTAAAAATTTCAGACCTTGGTAATTTATTCAAATATCAAGCAAAAAAAAGAAAATAAAATGACACTCCAAGCAAAACACATATCATGTGGTGAATAAAAATATAGCTCCAAGTAAAGTTACCGATGAACGAAGACAAAAGAGGGGATGCCTTCCGGGGCATCCCCAAGCTTAGGTTCTTGGTTGTGCTTGAATATTACCTTGGGGTGCCTTGGGCATCCCCAAGCTTAGGCTCTTTCCACTCCTTATTCCATAGTCCATCGAATCTTCACCCAAAACTTGAAAACTTCACAACACAAAACTTAACAGAAAACTCGTAAGCTCTGTTAGTATAAGAAAATAAATCACGACTTAGGTACTGTTGTGAACTCATTCTAAATTCATATTGGTGTAATATCTACTGTATTCCAACTTATCTATGGTTCATACCCTCCGATACTACTCATAGATTCATCAAAATAAGCAAACAACACATAGAAAACAGAATCTGTCAAAAACAGAACAGTCTATAGTAATATGGATCAAACGTATACTTATTGAACTCATAAAATTCTCAAATAAATTGGTGGACCTGAGAAATATGTCTATTAATCATCTTCAAAAGGAATCAACTTAATATCACTCCAGTAAAAAATGGTAGCTAATCTCGTGAGCACTAAAGTTTCTGTTTTTTACAGCATGATCACAAAGACTTTCCCCAAGTCTTCCCAAAGGTTCTACTTGGCACAAACACTAACTAAAACATGAAACCACATCTAAACAGAGGCTAGATCAATTATTTATTACTAAACAGGAAAAAAAAGCAAAAGAACAAAAATAAAAATTGGGTTCCCTCCCAACAAGCGCTATCATTTAACGCCCCTATCTAGGCATGAGGATTTGAATGATGCTCACATAAAAGATAAGAATTGAAACATAAAGAGAGCATCATGAAGAATATGACTAGCACATTTAAGTCTAACACACTTCCTATGCATAGTGATTTTGTGGGCAAACAACTCATGGGAACAAGAATCAACTTGCATAGGAAGGTAAAACAAGCATAACTTCCGGATTTTAAGCACATAGAGAGGAAACTTGATATTATTGCAATTCCTACAAGCATATGTTCCTCCCCAATAATAATTTTCATTAGCATCATGAATGAATTCAACAATATAACCAGCACCTGAAGCATTCTTTTCATGATCTACCAGCATAGAAATTTTATTATTCTCCACATAAGCAAAATTCTTCTCATTCGGAATAGTGGGAGTATCATAAGAGACTCGAATACTATAAATTGTTTCCACATTAAAAGAGTAATGTTCAGGAAAAGGGTAATCATAATCATGACATGTTTTATAAATATAATCATCACTACTTTTTATAGAATAAGTGTCATCACAATAATCATCATAGGTGGCAAACTTGTTCTCATCATAATCAATTGAAACCTCTTCCAAGATAGTGGAATCATTACCAAATAAAGTCAAGACCTATCCAAACCCACTTTCATCAATATAACCATCATAAATAGGAGGCATGCTATCATCATAATAAATTTGCATATCAAAACTTGGGAGACTAAAAATATCATCTTCACTAAACGTAGCATCCCCAAGCTTGGGACAAACATTAATTGCAGCAAATATATTCTCAAACATGTCATTCTCATCAAACATAGCATCCCCAAGCTTGGGCCTTTTCATATCATAAGCATAATCACTCTCATCATTAATAGTATGGCTAGCATCAATAGTATAGAAATTATCATCATCACAATGAGTAATAGGAGCAACATCATTTGGGAGGAATACCTTATTACCTTTGGTTCTCCATCTTTTCTTTTTCTTCTTCACATCATGTGTGGGTTTAATCCTCCTTTTGGAGCTCGTTATTAATGAGATTGGTTGGATAGAAGGCTCCTCCTCGTTACCTGATTCATCATAAGAAATAATAGGAGGATATTGGGAAGTCTCTTCCCTTTCATTAGTATTCTCTTCATTTTCTATTTGTTTTCTTTTCTTTATATACTTGGCAATATAAGGATTTTCAATGCAATTCACCGCATAATACATATAAATTTCCTCTAGATCAAAATTAAGAACACTATCAAGGGCAAATTCTGGAATAACCTTAGATATATGTTTCATTTCTTCATAACCCAAGAGCAAACTAAGTTCATTAGGATGTGCAAGGGAAATCAAGTCATCACAATTTTTGGACATGATACGATCATGAAACAATTTGCATTGGGTACTGAAATGATGACGTTCATTGCAAAGTTCACAAGTATGGCTAAGAAAGTTTAAATTTTCAGCACAAACATCTAGCCTTTCTTGCAACCATTTAGTTTCCAAATACTTATGCCTCTTGCAGAAACTATCTTCCCTTTTTGGTATGTACTTGCAAACTCTATGCACTCCACAAAAATCGATATGCTTATAAGAGATATTTTCATCATGACTAGTGCAATCATCATTAGTACTATGGATATTCAAAGATTTCATACTAATAACATTGCAATCATGCTCACCATTCAAAGATTTAGTGCCAAACATTTTATAGACTTCTTCTTCTAGCACTTGAGCACAATTTTCCTTTCCATCATTCTCACGAAAGATATTAAAAAGATGAAGCGTGTGAGGCAAACTCAATTCCATTTTTTTGTAGTTTTCTTTTATAAACTAAACTAGTGATAAAACAAGAAACTAAAAGATTCGATTGCAAGATCTAAAGATATACCTTCAAGCGCTAACCTCCCCGGCAACTGCGCCAGAAAAGAGCTTGATGTCTACTACACAACCTTCTTCTTGTAGACGTTGTTGGGTATCCAAGTGCAGAGGTTTGTAGGACAGTAGCAAATTTCCCTCAAGTGGATGACCTAAGGTTTATCAATCCATGGGAGGCGTAGGATGAAGATGATCTCTCTCAAACAACCCTGCAACCAAATAACAAAGAGTCTCTTGTGTCCCCAACACACCCAATACAATGGTAAATTGTATAGGTGCACTAGTTCGGCGAAGAGATGGTGATACAAGTGCAATATGGATGGTAGATAAAGGTTTTTGTAATCTGAAAATATAAAAACAGCAAGGTAACTAATCATAAAAGTGAGCACAAACGGTATTGTAATGCGTTGAAACAAGGACTAGGGTTCATACTTTCACTAGTGCAAGTTCCCTCAACAATAATAACATAATTGGATCATATAACTATCCCTCGACATGCAATAAAGAGTCACTCCAAAGTCACTAATAGCGGAGAACAAATGAAGAGATTATGGTAGGGTACGAAACTACCTCAAAGTTATCCTTTGTGATCGATTTATTCAAGAGTCCATAGTAAAATAACATGAAGCTATTCTTTCCGTTCAATCTATCATAGAGTTCGTACTAGAATGACACCTTAAGACACAGATCAATCAAAACCCTAATGTCACCTAGATACTCCAATTTCACCTCAAGTATCCGTGGGTATGATTATATGATATGCATCACACAATCTTAGATTCATCTATTCAACCAACACAAAGAACTACAAAGAGTGCCCCAAAGTTTCTACCGGAGAGTCAAGACGAAAACGTGTGCCAACCCCTATCCATAAGTTCACGAGGTCATGGAACTCGCAAGTTGATCACGAAAACATACATCAAGTGGATCACGTGATATCCCATTGTCACCACAGATAAGCACATGCAAGACATACATCAACCCCTATGTGCGAACAGGCCGTTAACATGCTTTCCTTGGGCCGCCCCACTATCTTTCTACCAAGTCAAATGGGCCGGCCTTTTCATCGGAATGGGCCTCTTTCGGGCCGTGCCACGTGTCAACATATCATAGGTGCCTCCTGTCCAATGAGTGGATGACATTTGTCCCAGCGGTGAGCCAACACGTGTTTCCTCCAGCCAATGATAATTTTACACGTGGAAAATCCCCATTGGTCTAGGCTGTTAAGGGGTTATCGGATCCAAAACCGGACCTGGTAGCTTAACGGCGACCCGTTACGGTCGATGCCATGTGTCGGACACCCTTGATGAAAGCACTTATTTGACGAGCGATTTATCGTCATGGAAGTGGACACTTCCATGATGATAATTTTGGTAATGTCATGGAACACTTCTATGACAGCACAGGTATGACTATCTTTATTATGTTATAAAATCGTCATGGATGTACATGCATGACAGAAAATGTGACCTATTGTGACAAACACGTATCATCACGGAAGTGTATTTTTTTGTAGTGAATACTCGAGTTAAACTTGATGAGCCTAGCATGTACAGACATGGCCTCGAAACACTTGAGACCGAAAGGTCGAACATGAATCATATAGTAGATATGATCAACATAGATATGTTCACCATTTAAAACTACTCCATCTCACGTGATGATCGGACATGGTTTAGTTGATATGGATCACGTGATCATTTAGATGACTCGAGGGATGTCTATCTAAGTGGGAGTTCTTAAGTAATATGATTAATTGAACTTAATTTATCATGAACTTAGTCCTGATAGTTTTTGCATATCTATGTTGTAGATCAATGGCCCGTGCTACCGTTCCCTTGAATTTTAATGCATTCCTAGAGAAATCTAAGTTGAAAGATGATGGTAGCAACTACACGGACCGGGTCCGTAACTTGAGGTTTATCCTCATTGCTGCATAGAATAATTATGTCCTCGATGCACCGCTAGGTGACAAGCCCTCTCCTGTTAATGTAGACGCTTTGAACGTCGGGTAGACGGGGTCTGATGACTACTGTATAGTTCAATGTGCCATGCTCTACGTCTTAGAGTCAGGATTTCAAAGATGTTTTTGAACGTCATGACCATATGAGATGTTCCAGGAATTGAAGTTAATATTTCAATCAAATGCCCGAGTTGAGAGATACGAAGTCTCGAACAAGTTCTATAGCTGCAAGATGGAGGAGAACAGTTCTGTCAGTGGACACATACTCAGAATGTATGGGTATCATAACCACGTGACTTAGCTGGGAGTTAATCTTCTAGATGATAGTGTTATTGACAGAGTTCTTCAATCACTGCCACCAATATACAATGGCTTTGTGATGAACTATCATATGCAAGGGATGGATAAGACAATTCCCGAGCTCTTCGCTATGCTCAAAGCTGTAGAGGTAGAAATCAAGAAAGAGCATCAAGTGTTGATGGTTAACAAGACCACTAGTTTCAAGAAAAAGGGCAAGGGAAAGAAGGGGAACTTCAAGAAGAATGGCAAGCAAGTTGTCACTCCCAGGAAGAAGCCCAAGTCTGGACCCAAGCCTGAAACCGAGTGCTTCTACTGCAAAGGGACTGGTCACTGGAAACAGAATTTCCCCAAGTATTTGGCGGATAAGAAGGATGGCAAAGTGAACAACGGTATACTTGATATACATGTTATTGATGTGTACCTTACTAATGCTCGTAGTAGCGCCTGGGTATTTGATACTGGTTCTGTTGCTCATATTTGCAACTCGAAACAGGGGCTATAGATTAAATGAAGATTGGCTAAGGACGAGGTGACGATACGCATCGGGAATGGTTTCAAGGTCGATGTGATCGCCGTCGGCACGCTACCTCTACATCTACCTTCGGGATTAGTTTTAGACCTGGATAATTATTATTTGGTGCCATCCTTGAGCATGAACATTATATCTGGATCTTGTTTAATGCGAGACGGTTATTCATTTAAATCAGAGAATAATTGTTGTTCTATTTATATGAGTAATATTTTTATGGTCATGCACCCTTGAAGAGTGGTCTATTTTTGTTGAATCTCGATCGTGGTGATACACATATTCATAATATTGATGACAAAAGATGCAAACTTGATAATGATAGTGAAACATATTTGTGGCACTGCCGTTTAGGTCATATTGGTGTAAAGCGAATGAAGAAACTCCATGTGGATGGACTTTTGGAATCACTTGATTATGAACCATTTGATGCTTGCGAACCATGCCTCATGGGAAAGATGACTAAGACTCCGTTCTCCGGAACAATGGAGCGAGCCATTGACTAGTTGGAAATAATTCATACTGATGTATGCGGTCCGATGAGTGTTGACACTCGCGGCGGGTATATTTTCTGACATTCACAGATGATTTGATCAGATATGGGTATATCTACTTAATAAAACACAAGTCTAAAACATTTGAAAAGTTCAAAGAATTTTAGAGTGAAGTGGAGAATCATCGTAACAAGAAAATAAAGTTTCTACGATCTGATCGCGGAGGTGAATATTTAAGTTGCGAGTTTGGCCTTCATTTAAAACAAAGTGGAATAGTTTCACAACTCACACCACCTACAACACCACAGCGTAATGGTGTGTGTGAACGTTGTAATCGTACTTTATTAGATATGGTGTGATCTATGATGTGTCTTACTGATTTACCGCTATCATTTTGGGGTTATGCATTGACAACTGCATTCACTTTAAATAGGGCACCATCTAAATCCGTTGAGATGACACCGTATGAACTGTGGTTCGGCAAGAAACCTAAGCTGTCGTTTCTTAAAGTTTGGGGTTGCGATGCTTATGTGAAAAAGCTTCAGCTTGATAAGCTCGAACCCAAATCAGAGAAGTGTGTCTTCATAGGATACCCAAAAGAAACTATTGGGTACACCTTCTATCATAGATCCGAAGGCAAGATCTTTGTTGCTAAGAATGGATCCTTTCTAGAGAAGGAGTTTCTCTCGAAAGAAATGAGTGGGAGGAAAGTAGAAATTGATGAGATAATTGTACCTTCTCTCGAATTGGAAACTAGCTCATCACAGAAATCAGTTCCAGTGTTGCCTACACCAACTAGAGAGGAAGCTAATGATAATGATCATGAAACTTCAAATCAAGTTACTACCAAACCTCGTAGGTCAACTAGAGCATGTTCCGCGCCTGAGTGGTACGGTAATCCTGTTCTGGAAGTCATGTTACTAGACCGTGATGAACCTACGAACTATGAGGAAGCGATGATGAGCCCACATTCCGCAAAATGGCTTGATTCCATGAAATCTGAGATAGGATCCATGTATGAGAACAAAATGTGTACTTTGGTTGACTTGCCCGATGATCAGCAAGCCATAGAGAATAAATGGATCTTCAAGAAGAAGACTGACACTGATAGTAATATTACTGTCTACTAAGCTCAACTTGTTAAAAAAGGTTTTCAACAAGTTCAAGGAGTTAACTATAGTGAGACTTTCTCAACCGTAGTGATGCTTAAGTCTGTCTGAATCATGTTAGCAATTGCCGCATTTTATGATTATGAAATCTGGCAAATGGACGTCAAAACTGCATTCCTTAATGGATTTCTCAAAGAAGAGTTGTATATGATGCAACCTGTTGGGGATATGATTATCAAATATGAGCCGCCCAGGAGGGGCCGGGTCATCCATTATGGCGGTTCATCTAAATGAAGCCCAAGAATATGCTAAGGATGGTGATTCATAGATAGGCTTGTTAAAAGGCCCAAGTCTGGGGGCGGCTTAAGGCCCGTAAGTGTAAACTGCCATGTATATGTAAACTTGTATTGTAAGGCATGTAAGATAAGTCACCGAGCCGGACACGTTTGTATGAGCTGGCCGGGACTCTGTAGGCTGCAGGGCGTCAACCCATGTATATAACGGGACGACCTGGCAATGGCTTAGGGCAAGAAACAACAAGTCGAAAGCCAGGAAAAGCGTGTTTGCTCCCTGGTAATCGAAACCCTAGCAATACCACCTCAAACTAGAGTAGGCCTTTACCTTCACCGCAAGGGGCCGAACCAGTATAAACTCTCCGTGTCCTTTGTCTCGTTTTAACCCCTTTAAGCTAACCTCGTCGTAATGGCTCCACAACTAAGTCCTTCTATGAGGACATCTGCCATGACACTTCCATGACAGTTGGCGCCCACCATGGGGCCAGCGCACGGTGCTTTTGTGTTCTTAAAGGGCAACTTCGAAGGGCTCTAGGGATACGATGTGGGCCGGATGACCAAGAGTCATTGCGGAAAGCTCTACATCGATGATGCAGGCTGGGGCCCCGAGGCCGGCTCAATTGAGTACGGGTACCGGGACCCCTTCGGCGGAATCCATGTCTTCATCGGTAAGATCGGCGAGCCGGGCCCTGAGCCGGACATCTGCACCGACATCATGGAGACGGCTCAGCATGCGCGACCCGCCCGGGCTCAACCCACCGTAAGGCATGCCTTCATTGGGTTCACCCATGGGGCTGAGTTGGAGGGCTCTGTCTCTGGCGGTGGAGCCCACATTCCGCAAAATGGCTTGATTCCATGAAATCTGAGATAGGATCCATGTATGAGAACAAAATGTGTACTTTGGTTGACTTGCCCGATGATCAGCAAGCCATAGAGAATAAATGGATCTTCAAGAAGAAGACTGACACTGATAGTAATATTACTGTCTACTAAGCTCAACTTGTTAAAAAAGGTTTTCAACAAGTTCAAGGAGTTAACTATAGTGAGACTTTCTCAACCGTAGTGATGCTTAAGTCTGTCTGAATCATGTTAGCAATTGCCGCATTTTATGATTATGAAATCTGGCAAATGGACGTCAAAACTGCATTCCTTAATGGATTTCTCAAAGAAGAGTTGTATATGATGCAACCTGTTGGGGATATGATTATCAAATATGAGCCGCCCAGGAGGGGCCGGGTCATCCATTATGGCGGTTCATCTAAATGAAGCCCAAGAATATGCTAAGGATGGTGATTCATAGATAGGCTTGTTAAAAGGCCCAAGTCTGGGGGCGGCTTAAGGCCCGTAAGTGTAAACTGCCATGTATATGTAAACTTGTATTGTAAGGCATGTAAGATAAGTCACCGAGCCGGACACGTTTGTATGAGCTGGCCGGGACTCTGTAGGCTGCAGGGCGTCAACCCATGTATATAACGGGACGACCTGGCAATGGCTTAGGGCAAGAAACAACAAGTCGAAAGCCAGGAAAAGCGTGTTTGCTCCCTGGTAATCGAAACCCTAGCAATACCACCTCAAACTAGAGTAGGCCTTTACCTTCACCGCAAGGGGCCGAACCAGTATAAACTCTCCGTGTCCTTTGTCTCGTTTTAACCCCTTTAAGCTAACCTCGTCGTAATGGCTCCACAACTAAGTCCTTCTATGAGGACATCTGCCATGACACTTCCATGACAGTTGGCGCCCACCATGGGGCCAGCGCACGGTGCTTTTGTGTTCTTAAAGGGCAACTTCGAAGGGCTCTAGGGATACGATGTGGGCCGGATGACCAAGAGTCATTGCGGAAAGCTCTACATCGATGATGCAGGCTGGGGCCCCGAGGCCGGCTCAATTGAGTACGGGTACCGGGACCCCTTCGGCGGAATCCATGTCTTCATCGGTAAGATCGGCGAGCCGGGCCCTGAGCCGGACATCTGCACCGACATCATGGAGACGGCTCAGCATGCGCGACCCGCCCGGGCTCAACCCACCGTAAGGCATGTCTTCGTTGGGTTCACCCATGGGGCTGAGTTGGAAAGCTGTGTCTGGCGGTGAGACGGCCATTTGTTCTGATGATGAGTCGTCCACAGGCGAGACCAACTCAATGAATCAGCTACAAGACGGGCGGCTTGCGGGCTATTCCGATGGCGACAGTATTCCGGATCGCCGTGAGCCGCCGAACAGGGTGGCGATCTTCATGGCTGGCACCCAGCCGGTTCTTGGTTCGACAGCCGCCGTGGCTATGACTTCCAGTGCAGCAGCATTAAGGGCAGCCAGGGCTGGCGGTTCCGCGCGCCCGCCGGCTCAAGTCTTAATAGATCTGTTGGATGCTCTGGCGACTTTGATGGAGGTTGAGGTAACCCCAGACAACTAGGAGCTACACAAGACAGAGATAGCTAAGTTGCGTGATGAGATAGCGCACGCTAAAACAAAATTAGTAGCAGAAAATGCTAGGATGGCCGCAGAGCGGGCCGTTTTAAAGTGCCCAAGCACAGCGGATTCAAGCATATTCATACCAGCTCACGGTGGATCAGAACACGTCGAACAAAGTTTCGAGGAGAAAATACCGGATTCGTCTGCCCTCAGTTTATGAGTCAAGGGACCTCTTCAACACCCCTGGAGCCGGGGCCAGTAACCCGCCGGTGGTAAATCGAATAACTGAAGTGCCAGGTGGTGGGGTGCCGGGTCAGCTGCGCGTGACAAGTTATCCGTATATGAACAACACCCCGCCTCAACACGTTGTAACACCGCCGGGTCACTATTCCACCCCTTTGGACAACATGATTGCTGCGGCGACGCGATTGGCGTCCTTACCAGTTGAGGGTGATACTCCGACGGCGGTTGAAACCCGAAGGACTAGGGAGCTCCTTCAAACAGCTTTAGTCCAGCAACAGCCTTACTCTTATAGCCGTGACCGGACTCATTCAACCCCTCGTCCAAGCCGGAGCTATAGTAGGCACATTGACTCACCGAAAGTCTCGAGTATGGAGCAGCACCGTCACCGACCTCATGGGCATGACCCGGCGCGTGATGGAACCAATGCATAGGATTTGGTGGACCAGGGCAGAGCACGTCGAGAGGCTGAGCTGGCGGCTCATCAGCACGCGTTGGTTTACCCGACAGCTTCAGTTGAGGCCGGTGTAACTTCCAAGTCTTACGGTGTGCCGTGTCTAACGGGGATTCTACGAAACAAGCGTCAGCCCAAGGTACTCATGGTTAGAGCAGCCTATTGTGTGGAGTCATGAGGATCATCTGCCCCAGGTTGATAATTCAGGTCACCTAGCTATGGTGGTTGCGCCTCTGGTTGGGGGCTATAAATTTACTAAGGTACTCATGGATGGAGGTAGCAGCATTAACATACTTTATTATGAGACCTTCCATCGCATCGGGCTGACTGATAAGAATCTTAAACCGTCAAAAACTGTTGTCCATGGTGTGGTACCGGGTAAGTTGGCCTACCCGGTGGGTAAGATATCTTTAGAGGTTGCTTTTGGAGATGAGTATGATTCCAGGTCTGGATCTTTAACCTTCGAAGTGGTCAAGATCAAGAGCCCTTATCATGCTCTATTTGGGCGGCCGGCTTATGCTAAGTTCATGGAAAGTCCTTGTTATGTTTACTTGCAGCTTAAAATGCCGGTTTATAAGGGCACCATCACAGTGCATGGGAGTCGCAAGGTGGCCTTGGAGTGGGAGGATGGTGATGCGGCTTATGCTGAATCAGTTTGTGCAACAAAGGAGCTGGAATTTTACAAGGATAATGTTGAGCCAGCAGATATGACGTCCCTGAAAAATTCAACCATAGAGCATGATCCTTCCTTAAAGTTTAAATCGGCAAATGATACTAAATTGGTTGACTTCGTCCTCTGTGACTCATCTAAACACTTCAGCATCAACGCTAATCTGGATCCAAAATAGGAAAGCGCGCTCATCGAGTTCATCCGCGAGAACCGGGACATCTTTGCATGGAAGCCTTCAGACATGCCGGGTGTACCGAGGGAACTCGCTGAGCACATTCTTAATATTGATCTGAAGTTTAAGCTGGTCAAGTAATTTCTTTGCCGATTTGACGAGGAGAGGCGGAAGGCCATTGGTGAGGAGCTGGCCCAGATCTTAGCGGCCGGATTTATCGTTGAAGTTTTCCATCCTGATTGGTTGGCTAACTCGGTGCTGGTGCTTAAGAAGAGCGGCATTTGGCGAATGTGTGTGGATTACACGGACTTAAACAAGGCTTGTCCGGCTGATCCGTTTGCCTCCCTCGTATTGATCAAATCATTGATGCTACGGCAGGTTGTGAGCGTTTGAGTTTTTTGGATGCTTATTCAGGTTATCATCAGATCAAGATGGCAGTTAAGGACCAGGAGAAAACAACTTTCATTACTCCGTTTGGAGCCTCCTGCTATGTATCTATGCCTTTTGGGCTCAAGAGTGCCCAGGCGACTTATCAGCGGCGTGTACAAAATTGCCTTCATAATCAGATCAGGCGTAATGTTCATGCTTATGTGGATGACATTGTGGTAAAATCTAGAAATAAGGAGACCCTGATTGATGATTTGAAGGAGACGTTTGATAATCTTCGGGTCTACAAGATGATGCTTAACCCGGTCAAATGTGTCTTTGGTGTACCAGCAGGCAAGCTCTTAGGATTTCTGGTTTCTAACAGAGGCATTGAAGCTAATCCGGAGAAGATCAAAGCCATCACTTCATTGGCTAAACCGGCGTGTGTCAATGATGTTCACCGTCTGGCGGGTCGTATTGCAGCTCTAAGCCGGTTCATAAGCCGGTTAGGTGAGAAAGCTATTCGTCTTTATCGGATGATGAAGAAGATGGATCACTTTGTTTGGAGTGATCCTGCTAATGAATTATTTGAGGATTTGAAAAAAATAGTTGGTTGAGCCGCCCATGCTTGCATCCCCTATTGATAAAGAGCCTATGTTGCTATATGTGGCTGCTAACAGCTGGGCCATGAGTGTAGCTATTGTGGTGGAAAGGAAAGAGGCAGGCAAGGACTACCCGGTTCAACGGCTGGTTTACTACATTAGTGAGGTACTTCTTGATGGAATCCAAGCAGGTATATCCACACTGGCAGAAGCTTGTGTATGGGGTTTTCATGGCAAGCCGGAAGCTCAAACAATATTTTCCGGGTCATCCCATTACTGTGGTTAGCTTTTCTCCTTTAGGAGACATCATTCAAAACAGGGAAGCCACAGGCCGGGTTGCTAAATGGGCCATTGAGCTTGGACCTCACGGTTTAAAATACGTGCCTTGTACAACCATCAAGTCCCAAGCACTTGTGTATTTCATCGATGACTGGACAGAGTTACAGGCGCCTGAGAAAAAGTCAGATAACACATATTGGACTATTCACTTTGATGGATCCAGGCAGTTGCAGGGCTTAGGAGCTGGAGTTGTCTTGACTTCCCCATGAGGTGATGAATTTTCTTATGTTCTCCGGCTAATGTTCCCTTGTACTAACAATTCAGCTGAGTATGAGGCCTTGCTCCATGGTCTTCGGATGGATAAAGAGATGAATCTGAGCCGGGTGAGGTGTTTTGGCGATTCAGATCTGGTAGCTCAGCAAGTTTCTGGTACTTGGGATTCTAAGGATCCGCTCATGGTGGCTTATCGCCGAGAGGTTGATGCTAGTCATTTTAAGGGTTATCAAGTTGGGCATATTGATCGCAGGAAGAATGAGGCGGTTGATACTTTAAGCCGGCTAGGGTCTCAGCGTAAGCCGGTGCCACCTAACACATTTCTGGATATTTTGCTTAACCTGACTGTTAAATTACCTATAGAGGAGGATCTTGTTGTCCCTGACCCAGAGGCGCATTGGTGGCGGCTCTTCATGCTATTCCTGATTGGACGGTCCCATATTTGGCTTACATGACCCGGGGTGAGTTGCCGGAGGATGAGGTCTTGGCCAGACAGATAACCCGATAGTCTAAGTCAATGCCAATTGTCAATGGGGAGTTGCACCATCGAGTGTCACAGGAGCGTTTCAATGTTGCGTCTCTTTGGGGGCTTGGCCGTTTGAGGATGATTCCAATTACTTGGCCTTTGAAATTTGGGGGCTTGGTATGGTTGGGCCCTTTAAGAGGTCCAAGGATAAGAAGACCCACCCCTTGGTGGCAGTTGATAAGTTTACTAAGTGGATTGAAGCAGAGCCGGTTAGTAAATGTGATGCAACAACGGTGGTTCAATTCATGAAGAAGGTGATCTTCCATTTTGGCTTTCCACACAACATTATAACAGATAATGGTACTAATCTCTCTAAAGGCGCTATGTAAGAGTTTTGTCAACGAGAGCATATCCGGCTTGACGTTTCCTCTATGGCTCACCCTCAATCCAATGGTCAGGCAGAACGAGCAAATCAGGAGATTCTGCGAGGTATCAAGCCCCGGCTTATGGTTCGTTTGCAGAGAACGCCGGGTTGTTGGGTGGAGTTACCCTCGGTGTTGTGGAGCATCAATACGACCCCAACAGGTCTACGGGTTACACACCTTTTTTCTTGGTTTATGGGGCAGAGGCAGTTCTCCCTAGTGACATCTCTCACGATTCACCCTGGGTGGCGGCATATGTTGAGGCTAACAATGAAAAGGAGTGTCAAGATGCTGACTTTTGGGATGAGGAGCGGGATCTCGCGGCGGCTCGTTCGGCAATTTATCAGCAGGACCTACGTCATTATCACAGCCGCCGAGTCAAAACCAGAACCTTTCAAGAAGGCGACTTAGTGCTCCGGCTCATCCAAGATCAGACAGATATGCACAAGTTATCACCGCCTTGGGAAGGACCTTTCGTGGTCAGCAAGAATTTACATAATGAGTCATACTACCTTATCGACGTTCGAGACAACAAGGACTCACGCACATCGGAGGAGGAGACCTATTAGCCATGGAACATTGCTCATCTTCGGCCCTACTATACTTGAGCTACCGGCTCTCATGATGTACATAGTTACCTAATGTATATATTATAAGCAGTATAATAAAGCCGGCATCCCTGACAATTCAGGGCCTTTGTTGTTTCGCTTCCTCGAAGCAGAGTCTTTATCATCATATTCATTTAAGAGGCTCGACGCCCAAATTTCAGGGACCAATGAGAGTTGGATGCACAGCACAGCTCAAACATAGGTCCCTAACGAGCACGATTTGTAAGCATGTCACTTGGCGGCTTCCTATTCAAACATAGGCGTATTCGACCAAAGAGAACATAGCGTTACTACCCTTTTGACCAGGTTTGTTCAAACATAGGTGTATTCGACCAAAGAGAACATAACATGTCCGGGTCATCCTACCTGTAACCAGCTGCTTCAACTCCATCAGGTAATCCTGATTAACCCGCCGAACTCTTAACGATCAGTCATGACGGTGTATTTGACCAAGATCTGAGCTCGTTAAGGTTCAAACGGCGGCTTGTCATGCGAGAGCACGGTTTACAGATAGTCATGATAGATCCATGCTTCATAAGTCGCCTTCCTTGAAACTTGGATAGATCGGCCCGTGATGTATGCTGTTACTCTGACCCCGCGTACTCCTAATAAGTCTATAAAGCAAGATAGGACTTTATATGGGTTCAAATGTCGATTGGGTACTGCGAGTCAGGCTCATAGAACGCACGAACAATCCAGTGGCTCCGGCTAGTTTCATTGAAGAAGACACTTCGGCTTGGCTGCCTACAAAAGCCTCGAATTTCTTTTGATTTCTTAATTGTATTTTTCATATGGTTTTTTTGTTTCCTTCTGGTTTTTTTAGAAGTTGGGCCTAGCTGCCCTGTTTACGGCTCATATTTGAAGCATACTTTGGTTTTCTACGACCTGTCAGGAGGGCAGACTCTAAGTCGCCAGAGTATCATACTCCTATGTTTAGAGTTATAGCTCTAACACCTCTAACTGCATGAAGCTGATAAGCCGACAGTCTAAGCATATAATACATGTATGCCATCTTATTTAACAATTGTCAGATCGGCGCTGGTTATGGACTTTTCGTCCTTGGTGGCTTTAATTGGGTATCATGACCCGCTCGACGGTAAGCCGCCAGGGCGCTTGTACTTTCTTTGAGTGCAGGATAATAATCATTCAGATCTGTATAAGTCAAAGGCTATCATAATCATAAGGGTTTTTTTAAACCAACAGATCAACAGTATTAAGCAAAAGGCAGAAACGTGCACGATGGCACATCAGATTCAAGTTTTTGCTACCTATTACATGGTTTCATGATTCGAATGAGATCAAGTGTTTTTCAAAGATCAAAGGTATCAACCGCCCGACGGTTCATTCTTCTTGGCCTGGCTCTGGGTCATCCATTGCCGGTTCTTCGTCCTCCTCAGCCGTCTGGAAGTTTGGTTTTGACCAATCAAAGCCGTTCAAGGCGTAGAATTCAGCTTTGTCATCAATAAGATTGGATGGGTCAATTTCAGGGGCGAAGGTGTGCTTACGAATTGGAGGAATCAAATCCATCACTTTATACGCAGGAGTATGCATCTTCTGGTTCTCTGCGTCGTAAGCCGGCTGATATTTGGAGAGATTGGTTTCTTCAGCAATGACTGTCGCATGAGGACGGATTGCTTTAACACAAGCGGTGAAGTCTTGTTGATCAAAAGAAGTCCCATCTTCCTTCAGACTTGGATATCCACTGGCTACGTCGGCGGGTCTAACTCTGGTACCCATGCCTTAGCACGGCTCAAAGTTGTCACAGCATAGGCTCTCGCACAAGACCGTATTGTGTCTTGAATTCTGGTGGGCAGGATTGACAATTTCTTCAACACATCACTTAACAGATTGGGTCCTTGGTTTTTTGGAGAAACGGTCGCTAATGTACGCTGAGCTCCGGTATACAACTGCTCGACAAGAGTATAGACCGCCTTGAGCTTCACAAGCATGTCCTGGTTAAGGTTGTTGTTCTTGGGACCTGCGTAAATCACAGATCGGTTAAATGGCGGTTTATATTACTATGACAAGTACTCATTTGGATGAATAGCAAGGTGACTCACCAAAGATAGCAGAAACCATCTAAGATACATGGTGTTTTAAACCGGTGAGCTCAGTGGTTACTTCTTGAAGAGCTGCTTCTGCCTTTTCAGCTCGCTGTATTAAGGCAGTCTTTTCTTTAGCCCAAGTCTTTTTCTCTGCCTCAAAATTGGTCTTCAACTTTTCCGACTCAGCCACGCTAAACTGGAACTTTGACTCAGCTTTTTGGGTCTCAGTTTCCCATGAGTCACCAGCCGGGTCTTTGCATCAGTTAATTGAGATTCCAGTTCAGCAGTAGCAGCCTGCATGCAGCACAGACTTATCAAACACATTCATGGCAGATTACAATAATATAAGTCCCAAGTCCTTTGCAAGCAACAACACTTGGCACTTGGGGGCTAATGTCTGTCAAAGCAATTTTTCAAGGAAACGACTCTTATGAATAGTGTCCCAAGCACTTTGCAAGCAATACTACTTGGCACTTGGGGCTAATGCATATCTCTTGTATCTTATTAATGATAAGCGGATGTGCTGTAAACAGTCTCAGCCGACTCATGGGGTCTATGTAGTTAAGCTCTACTTTCTTACACAATGATAAACGGGACCGGCTCATTCATGCTGACTAAACCGGCCCTTGGGGACTACGGGTGCAAAGTTAAACTGCTTGAACATCCGGTTTAATTTTAAGCCAAACATGGAGGGAGTCTATGATAGAAACTTATGGATTCTTCTAAGTCTACAGCCTATTCAATCTTATCATAGCTAGTAGACTTGGGGGCTGGCAGGATGTACATAACTTATTTAAAATCCGGAAGTCGTACCTCATATTTCTGGTGCATCTGTTTCACCATATCAATATCAAGGTCGCGACTGGAATGAACTTGGTTAAGATGACCAGACAATACTTGATTGACGGTCAGTTGAGAGTAGTCAGCAATGTCAAATTTCATTTTTCACCTCTCAATGAATTCATCTTTAGCAGAGTGCTTGGCCAAGATGGTTGGACGTCCCGGTTCTCTGAAGCTGGTGCCAATAATGATAACATCTTCACCATGTTCTTTTGGCGGCTTAAGTGGATCGGATGATTCAGTGAACACAGGATTGGCATCCATATGATCATGGGAGAAGTCGGGAATCTCAGGCGGTGTGTCAATGGCAGGTTCTTCTGGCTGTTTGTCAGAAGCTTTCAGGTACAGGGACTTGCTGCTCCGGCTCCGCAACTTCAGGTGCCTCAGTTGATTTGGTCACCTTCACCTTCTTGTTAGGCTTTGCTTGACCACTGCATGGGTTATGACAGGTCAGTATAAATATAAGAGTATAAAGACCTACAGAGTAAAATTAATTGCCATTACCCAGGGGTAGTTTTAAAAGCCGGCAACTCGGTTTGCGATGAGTCGCCATAGGAAGAACGGGCAAGTTCCTGGTCAATACTCATCAACAGAGTTAAGTGATAGGCAAATAAGACCCGCCATCGGGTTAAATGAGCAAGTTAAAAAAGAACCTCGGTTTGACTGTTTTTGAGGAGCAGGAGTGTTCGGTAAGCTGGAGGACAGTTCTTCACCTCCGCTATTCCGATTCTGGCACTGGCTCTCGTGCTGTTGTTGCTTCAAAAGAAAGTGAGGATCCAAATGAGCTAAGGGAGTGTGAAAATCTTACTTTCGAATTACCCGTCAAAATTTCTGTCTTGGCAAAGGCTCTAAGTCGGAGGAAACAATCATTACCTCTTTCTTCAATGGCTTGGCCGGCCCCCGTATCATCCTAATAATACAGTGTCAATAAGTTGATTGAAAAAGGAGCCAAGGGAGTCAAACACGACCTAAAAACTCCTTAATCGTCGTCTGAAAAGTCTGCAACATTAACGTTGCAGCCCGAAACGGGTCAGCACATGGAATATGCTGGCAAGGTAACACATAGAGAGTAATGGAATGAAACAGCTATACTATATGCATATTTGGCTGGTGGAAAGCTCTATGGTTACAGTTTTACGTAAAGCCAATTTTTCCCTACTACAAAGAAATAACTTTATTTAACTATCATGGTGGTTGTTAAACATTGAGAATGGTTGACAGCATTCTCAATCCCAATTAAGCATCATCATTTAACATAACCCAACAAAATTAATTTAGAGTAACATGTTGAGATTCACATGAAAATCCAGGTACTAGATACTCAAGATGTCCATAACCGGGGACACGGCTAACCATGATTAGTTTATTACACTCTGCAGAGGTTTGCGCACTTTTCCCCACAAGACACGATCGCCTCCGTTTGGTTTCTCGCACTACATGGTGTTTGAGAAGACGGATGACCGAGACATAGTCTTTCAGAAGCGCTAGCACCTTACGATCGGGTAGACCGTACCACCTACATCCCCTACATCAGCTAGTATACCACTGTAAGAGTTCGCACAACTTAGTCAACTATGCTAGAACCCATAATAGCTTGTGGCTGCACACGGAAGTTTCTAGTATGAATAATCTCATGATCCCTTTGAGCCTGGGTGGCGGTCCAAAAGAAAACAGGCAAGTCCTGGAATACCCAGGTGCCTCAATCCACCCAGATGTGTGTTTAAGTTGCCACCTTAGATAAACCATTAATTAACAAAACTCACATCTGTCATGGATATCACTCACCCAATCCACGTCTACTAGCATAGCATGGCATAATAAGCAAACGTAGAAGTAACTCCCAAAGGTTTGATAATAAACAGGTAATAGGTACTACCTCATCTACTTCCCATCCCACAATTTAATTAGATCCTAACCATGTAATGTGTGAGGATTGATCTAATGCAATAAAACTAGGTAGTAGAAAAGGTATTATCAAAGTGTTACTTGCCTTGCTGATGATCCGGGAAACCTAACGATTCGAAGTAATAGACGGCGCACTCCGGGTATTCTATCACAGACAAACAAACAAGCATACAATAAGTACTCATCCAATGCACAGGTAAAACTCAAATAAGAGATCTAACCAGAAGGTTCAACTTAAGAACTTTGGTTGGCAAAAAGAATCAAATCAAACGAAGCAACGAAAGTCAAACGGCGAAAGAAAACAACTTCGTTCTACTAATCTGGATCTAAGGCAATTTTTACAGTAGCAAAATCTTGTTTCAGTTGGTTAAGCGGATAGAGGGTTTCGAGACGAAACTCCAGGCGCATGAATCGCCTGATTCCGATAAACGAGCGAAAAGTTATACTAAAACGAAAATCGGATCAGGAATCGCGATCAGAAAAATCGCGGATTAAATCCGAGAAAAAGAAAAACGACGAATGTTCGCTAGAACGAACGAACGGACGAACGCTCGCTAATTCAATAAACCGGAAAAACCGATCTATTTAAAAAAACCAAATCTAAAAAAATAAATCGACGAAAACCGATCGGTTTTTTTTTAAAACCGACGGCACGGATTTCGAGGCGCGGCAAACCTCGGGCGGCGAAATCGACGGCGGCGGCGTCCGGCGAGGCGGCGGGCGGCAGCGCGGTGGCGGGCGACGGCGGTGCGGCGGGGCGGCGGCGGCGGCGGGGTCGGGCGGCTAGGGGCTAGGGTTTCCCCGGGGCTGGGCCTCCACCGGCTTATAAAGGCCGAGTCGGGCCGGAGTCCGGATAGGACACGGCCCGTAGGTCGGTTTGTTTTTTTTAAATATTACACGCATAAGAAAAATAAAAAGAAATACTAAATGGACTCCAAAAATTCCGAAATAAATTTTCACGGGCTTCTAAAATCAAGCCGCACAAGGTGAACATTTACTTGGGACCTAAATGCAATTTTGAAAAACGCACATTTTTCCTAAATTCAAATAAAACACCAAAAAACTCCGAAATAAAATCTTATTTGATTTTATTATTAAATCCTCAATATTTCTTTATTTTGGGAAAGTCATTTTATTCCATCTCTCATATTTTTGTAATAGAAATATTGATGATAAAATAAATAAAATCAGATGATCCTATTCTCAAAATTTGAGAAAACTCAAATATGAAAATAACGAAACCCCCAACTCTCTCCGTGGGTCCTTGAGTTGCTTAGGATTTCTAGGATCAACCAAAATGCAAAATAAAATATGATATGCAATGATTATCTAATGTATAACATTCCAAATTGAAAATTTGGGATGTTACAAACCTACCCCCTTAAGATGAATCTCGCCCTCGAGATTCGGGTTGGCTAGAAAATAGGTGAGGGTGGTCTTTGAGCAAATCTTCCTCTCGTTCCCAGGTGGCTTCATCCTCCGTGTGGTGGCTCCACTGAACTTTGCAAAACTTGATAACCTTGCTGCGGGTGACTCGACTGGCAAACTCGAGAATCTTAACTGGTTTCTCCTCATAGGTCAAATTGTTATCCAACTGAATAGTTTACAAAGGCACTGTGTCTCTCAAAGGTATGTCAGCCATCTCCGCGTGACATTTCTTCAACTGAGAAACGTGGAACACATCATGAACTCCTGACAATCCTTCGGACAATTCCAACTTGTAGGCCACTTCTCCCATACGCTCCAAAACTCGACATGGTCCTACAAATCGTGGCGCTAACTTCCCTTTAACTCCAAAACACTTTGTTCCTCGAAGTGGAGATACTCGAAGATAAGCTCTATCTCCTACTTCGTAAACTGTCTCCTTGCGTTTAGAATCTGCATAACTTTTCTGTCTGGAATGGGCTACCTTGAGCCTATCGCGAATCAACTTCACCTTCTGTTCAGACTCTTTAATCAAGTCAGGTCCAAACAACTGGCGGTCTCCAACTTCGTCCCACGATAACGGTGTCATGCACCTCCTTCCGTACAAAGCTTCGAAAGGGGCCATCTTTAAACTGGTTTGGTAACTATTGTTGCAAGAGAGCTCTGCATATGGCAAATTGTCGTCCCAACTAGATCCATAATCTAGCGCACAAGCTCTCAGCATATCCTCCAAAATCTGATTAACTCTCTCGGTCTGTCCATCTGTCTGTGGATGAAAAGTTGTACTGAATTCTAGCCTGGTTCCCAAAGTTTCGTGCAATTGCTTCCAGAACTTTGAGGTAAACTGGGTTCCTCTATCTGATACGATACTCCTTGGAACTCCATGCAAACATACGATCCTGGTCATGTATATCTTTGCCAACTTAGCACTGGTGTAAGTGGTCTTTACTGGGATGAAATGAGCTACTTTCGTCAATCGATCGACTACAACCCAAATCGAGTCATAGCCTGAACGAGTCCTGGGCAATCCCGTGATAAAATCCATGCCTAGCTTATCCCACTTCCATTCGGGTATCGGCAATGGTTGTAACAATCCGGCTAGCTTCTGATGCTCTGCCTTTACTCTGTGACATACATCACAAACTGCTACATACTCCGCAATATCCTTCTTCATTCCGGTCCACCAGAAAATATCCTTCAAATCCAAATACATCTTGGTATTTCCTGGGTGAATTGAATATGGTGAATCGTGTGCTTCGTGCAGTATCAACTTCCTGATCTCCGGGTCATTGGGCACGTAAACGCGGTCTTCAAACCATAGGGTATCGTGCTCATCCTCACAAAATCCCTTAGCTTTTCCTTTGCTAAGTTTCTCCTTAATAGCGGCAATCTCTTTGTCAGTCTTTTGAGCTTCTCCGATTTTATCCATCAATGTAGACTGAATCTCCAATGCTTCTACATAGCCTCTCGGAACTATTTCCAAACATAGTTCACGAAGATTTTCTACTATCTCCCTTGGTATTTCTCCCATCATTAATGTATTGACATGGCTCTTACGGCTTAATGCGTCAGCTACTACATTAGCCTTTCTGGGGTGATAATGCAATCTCATATCATAACCCTTGATGAGCTCCAACCATCTCCTTTGTCTGAGATTCAACTCCTTCTGTGTGAAAATGTACTTCAAACTCTTATGATCCGTGTACACCTCACAATGATTTCCAATGAGGAAATGTCTCCAAGTCTTCAATGCATACACTACGGCTGCTAACTCCGAATCACGCGTGGTATAATTTAACTCATGAGGCTTCAGTTGTCTTGAGGCATATGAAACTACTCTCCCTTCCTGCATAAGCACTGCTCCAAGTCCTCGACGTGCAGTGTCGCAATACACCTCATAATCTTTGGTCTGGTCTGGCAAAATCAACACTGGTGAGGTAACCAAACGTTTCTTCAACTCTTGGAAACTAGCCTCACATTCCTCCGTCCATATGAACTTGGTATCTTTCTTTAACAACTCAGTCATAGGCTTCGCAATCTTTGAGAAATTCTCAATAAATCTCCGGTAGTACCCTGCGAGTCCAAGAAAACTCCGGATCTCCCCAACGGTAGATGGTGCTTCCCACTTGGTCACAGTATCAACTTTAGCTGGGTCTACTGCTATTCCTTCTCCAGATATAACGTGTTCGAGGAATCCTACTTCCTTTAACCAAAACTCACATTTGCTGAACTTGGCATATAATTGATGTTCTCTGAGCTTTCCAAGTACCAAATGCAAATGTTCCTTATGTTCCTCTTCATTCTTTGAGTAAACCAGGATATCATCAATGAACACCACGACGAACTTATCCAAAAACTCCATGAATACTTTGTTCATCATGTTCATAAAATAGGCAGGTGCGTTAGTCAGACCAAATGACATAACGGTATAGTCATACAGCCCATACCTGGTGGTAAAAGCAGTCTTCGGTATATCCTATTCTCGAATCTTCAACTGGTGGTATCCTGATCGCAGATCGATCTTGGAAAATACCTTAGCTCCTTGCAATCGATCAAACAGATCATTGATCATTGGTAGTGGGTACTTGTTCTTGATCGTTACTTCATTCAATCCTCGGTAATCAACAACCATCCTTAACGATCCATCTTTCTTCTCCACTAGAAGTACTGGCGATCCCTAAGGCGAAGAACTTGGGAGAATATATCCCTTATCCAGTAACTCCTTATTCTGCTTCTTAATTTCCACCAAATCCTTTGCTGGCATCCTATATGGTCTCTTTGATATTGGCCCTGTGCCTGGCAATATCTCAATCAAAACTCAATATCTCTATCCGGTGGCATGCCTGGCAACTCCTCTAGAAATACTTCAGGGAAATCCCTTACCACTGGTACTTCCTCCTGCACAACTCCTGTTAGGCAATTTACTTGAGTCCTCTTTCGCACATGCCAGGATACATACTTGATCCTTCTCCCTTCTGGGGTGGTAAGCAAAATTGACCTACTAGCACATTCAATATTCCCTTCATACTTTGATAACCAATCCATGCCTAATATCACATCCAATCCTTGAGATTCCAATACTATTAGGTCTGAGGGAAAAACATAGTTACCAATCCTTAATGGTAACCGATCACACCATAGACTAGCCACATACTCTGCTCTAGGCGAGGTTACTAACATGGGTGACCTAAGGGCTTGGGTTGATAGGTTATACTTATCCACAAATCCCCTTGAGATGTATGAATGCGATGCACCAGTATCAAAAAGAACGAGTGCAGTAAATGACTTAACCAAAAACTTACCTATTACTGCATCGGGCTGGGCTTCAAGCTCCTCCACACTAACGTGGTTCACCTGTCCCCTGTTGAAAGGGTTCGGCTTCTTTCCAGAACTTCCATTGCCATTTTGGCCTTCAGGACATTCATTGGCATAATGTCCGGTTTTCTGACACTTAAAGCAAGTGACTTGGCTCAGGTCCTTCTTGGCTAGTGTTGATGGGTTGGTGCGATTCTGGCTGTTACTTCCTCCATTGCCATTACCATTCTTGGTGCCATTGTGATTGTGCGAGCTACCTCCTCCATGGGTATGCTAAAAATGTCCTCCCGGTCTAGGGGTAAAACGTGGTTTCTGCTGAGCTCCAGAATTGTACTTCCCTTGTCCATACTTCCTCTTGCGGTTCTCAATTTGCTGTTGCTTCCCTTCAATCATGACAGCACGATCTAACAACTCATGTTGTTGTTGAAGGTTGCTACCAACAACTGCATGCTCATCTCATCATTCAGTCCTTCCAGAAACTTCTCCTGCTTAGTTGCATCCGTAGCGACGTCATCTGGGGCATAACGTGCTAACTTACTAAAGTCCTCCACATACTGGCCATCTGTCCGTCCCCCTTGGCGCAAGTTGCGAAACTCACGCTTCTTCATGGCCATAGCTCCTGCTGAAACATTCGCAGTACGAAAAGCCTGCTGAAACTGGTCCCATGTGACAGTGTCGACTGGGAAAGTGGCGGTGAAATTCTCCCACCATGATGCAGCGGGTCCTTCTAGCTGATGTGCGGCAAACTTCACCTTCTCCGCATCTGTGCATCCTGCTGTGGTCAACTCCCTAGCGGTCTTGCGGAGCCAATCATCAGCTACTATCGGCTCGGTGCTACTGGAAAACACCGGCGGATTCAGCATAAGAAAACGGGCTAAGTGGTCAACAGGTGGTGGTGGTGGTGGGTTGTTGTTTGTTGTTGTTCCCCTGATTCTGATTCTGGACTAGCAACTGCATCAATGTGTTCTGCTGCTAGATCAACTGAGTAAGCTCCGGTGGAAAGGCAAATCCGGGGTCACGTCTCGGAGGCATCTGAGGGTTTAGAAAAGATGAGATGTAAGAATAGAGGGGGTCTAAAGAGAAAACACTACCCATATGCACACGAGGCAAAAGCAAACAATTCACTTCATTCAATCAAACAAGGGCATACAATCGATCTAACTATCGCAAAAGTGCTCGGACTACATTACTTACATGGTGGACTACTACTACTGATGAGGTGGTCTACTAGAAATATTCTTCGGTTGCAGACTCCATGATATCTGCTCCAGCTTCATCAACATAGTCATCATCGCTACTATCTGGATCCGAATCGGTGTCGTCCATGATGATGTAGTCTTCCGGGCTAATCTCCTTGGGTTCTTCGTCTTCATCTACTGGCGTAGGGCCTCACATAAATATTCCAATCTTCTTGATCAGGTCATCATTCTTCTCCACCAATACTTCAATTTCCTCTTCATAATCTTCACGTGTAGCCTTGAGTTCTTCCTCCAGTTCCTTGATTCTAGTCTTAGCCTTCTTCAGATCTATCATGTCAGCGCACATCTGGTTCTCCTGTCGTCGAATGTGCTGGTTTAACTCCTGGATAAAAGCTGCAATTGATCTATCTTTCCTGGTGCTGATCATCTCCCAGTGTTCATCATGGCGCTCACAAATCTGGTAGATAGTATCCTTGAGATCCTTGCGGTAGACTTCTCCAATGCGTCCCATGGCGATGTGAGCTGCCATGCTCTTTCCTAGACTCCAAGTTGGGGCATCAAAAGAAAACTCTATGGCCTCAGTGACTGGCATGAACGTCCTTCCTGGAACTTGAACTTGAATCATCCAGCACTCTTCTTCAGGTAAAGTGGCGTTGTAGGTTCCGGTGAAGCTTGGTACTCCTATGTTCAGGTATCTAGTGACTTCCTTCAAGTGACGTCCAAGGGTGTATCTTCATCCGGTTGCGTGAACTTGTTCCTTGCATCCACCATCCTAAAGAGTAGAAAAGATGAGAAGTCAAAAGAGAAGAGAGTGAAAAGTGATCTAGGTCTTTTAGCTTAGTGGTTGTGTCCTACAGTCAGCGTGTGCTCTGATACCATCTCTGTAGCGACCAGACCTCAAACAGTCTGATATCTGTGCTCCGGTGTCATCCTTGGATCAGTAATGCTGACACCACACAGTACTCGGAGGATTTATAGCAGAGTAGCAATCACACACTTATTACATCGAGTGTCTCAAAAGAGAACTTATTACAATAAATATGGCTTAAGGCCATCTAAATACGATAATAGCGGAAGGCTTGGAAGATAAGTGAGTCCATCAACTCCAACGGCATCACTGAGTATAGAACCACGGCCTAAAAACTCCTTAATCGTCGTCTGAAAAGTCTGCAACATTAACGTTGCAGCCCGAAACGGGTGAGCACATGGAATATGCTGGCAAGGTAATACATAGAGAGTAATTGAATGAAACAGCTATACTATATGCATATTTGGCTGGTGGAAAGCTCTATGGTTACAGTTTTACGTAAAGCCAATTTTTCCCTACTACAAAGGAATAACTTTATTTAACTATCATGGTGGTTGTTAAACATTGAGAATGGTAGACAGCATTCTCAATCCCAATTAAGCATCATCATTTAACATAACCCAACAAAATTAATTTAGAGTAACATGTTGAGATTCACATGAAAATCCAGGTACTAGATACTCAAGATGTCCATAACCGGGGACACGGCTAACCATGATTAGTTTATTACACTCTGCAGAGGTTTGCGCACTTTTCCCCACAAGACTCGATCGCCTCCGTTTGGTTTCTCGCACTACATTGTGTTTGAGAAGACGGATGACCGAGACATAGTCTTTCAGAAGCGCTAGCACCTTACGATCGGGTAGACCGTACCACCTACATCCCCTACATCTGCTAGTCTACCACTGTAAGAGTTCGCACAACTTAGTCAACTATGCTAGAGCCCATAATAGCTTGTGGCTGCACACGGAAGTTTCTAGTATGAATAATCTCATGATCCCTTTGAGCCTGGGTGGCGGTCCAAAAGAAAATAGGCAAGTCCTGGAATACACAGGTGCCTCAATCCACCCAGATGTGTGTTTAAGTTGCCACCTTAGATAAACCATTAATTAACAAAACTCACATCTGTCATGGATATCACTCACCCAATCCACGTCTACTAGCATAGCATGGCATAATAAGCAAACGTAGAAGTAACTCCCAAAGGTTTGATAATAAACAGGTAATAGGTACTACCTCATCTACTTCCCATCCCACAATTTAATTAGATCCTAACCATGCAATGTGTGAGGATTGATCTAATGCAACAAAACTAGGTAGTAGAAAAGGTATGATCAAAGTGTTACTTGCCTTGCTGATGATCCGGGAAACCTAACGATTCGAGGTAATAGGCGGCGCACTCCGGGTATTCTATCGCAGACAAACAAAAAAGCATACAATAAGTACTCATCTAATGCACAGGTAAAACTCAAATAAGAGATCTAACCAGAAGGTTCAACTTAAGAACTCCGGTTGGCAAAAAGAATCAAATCGAACGAAGCAACGAAAGTCAAACGGCGAAAGAAAACAACTTTGTTCTACTAATCTGGATCTAAGGCAATTTTTACAGTAGCAAAATCTTGTTTAAGTTGGTTAGACGGATAGAGGGTTTCGAGACGAAACTCCAGGCGCTTGAATCGCCTGATTCTGATAAACGAGCAAAAAGTTATACTAAAACGAAAATCGGATGAGGAATCGCGATCAGAAAAATCGCGGATTAAATCCGAGAAAAAGAAAAACGATGAACATTCGCTAGAACGAACGGACGGACGAACGGTCGCTAAGTAAATAAACTGGAAAAACCGATCTATTAAAAAAACCGAATCTAAAAAAATAAACCGACGAAAACTGATCGGTTTTTTAAAAAAAACCGACGGCATGGATTTTGAGGCACGGCGAACCTCGGGCGGCGAAATCGACGGTGGCGGCGTCCGGCCGCGGTGGCGGGCGACGGCGGCGCGGCGGCGGGGCGGCAGCGGCGGCGGCGGCGGCGGCGGGGTCGGGCGGCTTGGGGCTAGGGTTTCCCCGGGGCTGGGCCTCCCCGGCTTTTAAAGGGCGAGTCGGGCCGGAGTCCGGATAGGACACGGCCCGTAGGTCGGTTCGTTTTTTTAATATTATGCGCAGAAGAAAAATAAAAAGAAATAATAAACGGACTCCAAAAATTCCGAAATAAATTTTCACGGGCTTCTAAAATCAAGCCGCACAAGGTGAACATTTATTTGGGACCTAAATGCAATTTTGAAAAACGCACATTTTCCTAAATTCAAATAAAACATCGAAAAACTCCGACATAAAATCTTATTTGATTTTATTATTAAATCCTCAATATTTCTTTATTTTGGGAAAGTCATTTTATTCCCTCTCTCATATTTTTGTAATAGAAATAATTGATGATAAAATAAATAAAATCAAATGATCCTGTTCTCAAAATTTGAGAAAACTCAAATATGAAAATAATGAAATCCCCAAATCTCTCTGTGGGTCCTTGAGTTGCTTAGGATTTCTAGGATCAACCAAAATGCAAAATAAAATATGATATGCAATGATGATCTAATGTATACCATTCCAAATTGAAAGTTTGGGATGTTACAGAGAATTGCTGTCATTTTTATTTGGAGAGTGATATTTAGTTAATTCCTTTTGCAGATGATTAGTAGATAAATTCCTCAGGTCCAAAAATTTATTTGAAAATTTTATGAGTTACAGAAGTATATGTTTGATCCAGATTACTACAAACTGTTCTGTTTTTGACAGATTCTGTTTTTCATGTGTTGTTTATTTATTTTGATGAATCTATGGCTAGTAAAATAGTTTATAAACCATAGAGAAGTTGGAATACATTAGTTTTAACACCAATATAAATAAATAATGAGTTCATTACAGTACCTTGAAGTGGTCTTTTGTTTTATTTCGCTAACGGAGCTCCCGAAATTTTCTACTTTAAGTTTTGTGTTGTGAAGTTTTCAAGTTTTGGGTAAAGATTCGATGGACTATGGAATAAGGAGTGGCAAGAGCCTAAGCTTGGGGATTCACAAGGCACCCCAAGGTAATATTCAACGACAACCAAAAGCCTAAGCTGGGGATGCCCCAGAAGGCATCCCCTCTTTCGTCTTCGTTCATCGGTAACTTTACTTGGAGCTATATTTTTATTCACCACATGATATGTGTTTTGTTTGGAGCTTCAATTTGTTTTGTTAGGATTTGATTGCTGTTATTTATAACAATGTTTTGCATCTTTTATTTCAATGAAAGTGGCATTGATAGCCTTTACTATGCCTATGTTAGAAGTCCACATGTTGCTGTTTGAAATCAGAAACTTTACCGCTGTTGCAATAATTACCTAGAAAAGTCAGAATGTGATAAAATTTTGAAACCTTTTGAATATTAAGATCATATAAATTTACTACAGTGGGAATTTTCTTTCATAATTTTTGGAGCTAGGTAAGTATGGATGTTTCTGCATTCTTTACAGACTGTCCTGTTTAGGCAGATTGTTGTTATGTTTGCATTGTTTGCATATGTTTGCATTGTTTGCATATGTTTGCTTCTTTAATGATTCTATTTGAGCATAGGACTATTAAATATGCAGAAGCATTTAGTATGCAATGTTGAATAATAATTTTAGTGATTTGCTATAGTAGAGTATGATAAGGTTTTTGCAATGGTTTATACTAACTTATCTCGCGAGTCCTTGTTGAGTTTTGTGTGGATGAAGCTTTTGAGATTTAGGGAGACCGTGATATGAGAGGAATTAAGTAGACACAAAAGCTCAAGCTTGTGGATGCCCAAGGCATCCCAAGATAATATTTCAAGAAGTCTCAAGCATCTAAGCTTGGGGATGCCCCGGTTGGCATCCCACCTTTCTTCTTCAACAATTATCGGTTAGTTTCGGTTGATCCTAAGTTTTTGCTTCTTCACATGATGTTTGCCATTCTTAGAATGTCATTTTATTTTGCTTTGCTTTCTGTTTGAATAAATTATTAAGATCTGAAATTATTAAATGTTAGTGAGTCTTCACATAGTTGCATAATTATTCGACTACTCATTGATCTTCACTTATATCTTTCGAAGTAGTTTGTCGTTTGCTCTAGTGCTTCAGTTATATCCTTTTAGAGCACGGTGGTGGTTTTATTTTGAAGAAATAGATGAACTCTCATACTTCACTTATATTATTTCGAGAGTTTTAAATAGCATGGTAATTTTCTTAAACAATCCTAATATGCTAGGCATCCAAGAATAGTAAAAACTTTCATATAGAGTATTGAATACTAAGAGAAGTTTGATGCTTGATGATTGTTTTGAGATATGGAGATGGTGATATTAAAGTCATGCTAGTTGATTAGTTGTGAATTTGAGAAATACTTGTGTTGAAGCTTGTGATTCCCGTAGCATGCACGTATGGTGAACCGTTATGTGATGAAGTCGGAGCATGATTTATTTTTTTGATTGCCTTCCTTATGAGTGGCAGTCGGGGACGAGCGATGGTCTTTTCCTACCAATCTACCCCCCTAGGAGCATGCGCGTAATATTTTGCTTTGATGACTTGTAGATTTTTGCAATAAGTATATGAGTTCTTTATGACTAATGTTGAGTCCATGGATTATACGCACTCTCACCCTTCCACCTTTGCTAGCCTCTTTAGTACCGCGCAACATTCGCCGGTACCATAAACCCACCATTTACCTTCCTCAAAACAGCCACCATATCTACCTATTATGGCATTTCCGTAGCCATTCCGAGATATATTGCCATGCAACTTTTCACCATTCCGTTTATTATGACACGCTCCATCTTTGTCATATTGCTTTGCATGATCATGTAGCTAACATCGTATTTGTGGCAAAGCCACCGTTCATAATTCTTTCATACATGTCACTCATGACTCATTGCACATCCCGGTACACCGCCGGAGGCATTCATATAGAGTCATATCTTGTTCTAAGTATCGAGTTGTAATTCTTGAGTTGTAAGTAAACAAAAGTGTGATGATCATAATTATTAGAGCATTGTCCCAGTGAGGAAAGGATGATGGAGACTATGATTCCCCCATAAGTCGGGATGAGACTCCTGTCACATCCCAAGTTCTGGTAATGCCTAGTGCTAACATATGGTGTTGCATCATGTCTACTTTACTCAGAAAATTTGAAATGGGGATGACAAGCCCTAGCACCAAATGAAATGCAATTAGGATCAAAATAAAAATATTTTTAATGAACCCAGAATGCCCTTTAGAAAAGTTCATTATTTTTGATAAAAGTGAAAACCTCTGCCAAAAATGATGCACATATTTTTAGGCCATCCTGGATTTTTGAATTAAATCATATGTTATTTGCAATTGGGCATTTAAATGCTATATAATATTTTAAATGCTCAATTAATTCTAAACTTAAGTGAGGGTTGTTGGGAACATTCCAACCAGAGGCCACAATTATTTTCAGGATTTTTGGAAACGTTCTGGTATTTTTAATAAAGCCCAGAAGTTACAGAGAAATAGAAAAACATTAACAAAGGAGAGAGAGAGGTTACCTGTGCAACTTACCTAGCAGCCCACTAGCGGCACAGTAGACAGCCGGCCTGCTAGGCCCAACCCAGCCCCTCGCGCGTCATCTTCCTCGCGCCTACTGGCGTTGTGCGTGGCGCGCGCACAGCCGTGCCGCGGCCACCTCCTGCTAGCCATGCAGCTGCTCCCCCTCGCCCTGGACGCTGCCACGCAACCCCCCCCCTCGATCCCCTCTGCCTCTCCCCTCACTCTCTGCTCTCCCCCTTGCCTCTAGCCCTTCCCCGAGCTCACCTGAGAGCAACCGCCGCCGCCGTTCGCTGCCACCATGCCCAGAGCCACCTCCTCGCCCTCCACCCAAGTCCAGAAGCTCTACCTCGTCTACCTCGTCCTCTCCGTCGACTCACGCGACGCCGGACGCCTCGAAGCGCTGCCATCGATGCCTTCTTCAACCTCGGGACCGCCGGCCATCTCCGTCCAATTCGTCGGCTCCGGACCGTCCCTGACCTCGCCGAGCGTCCCCTCATCATCGCTGTGAGCCGCTGACCTTCTCACCTAATTAAGCAAGCTCGCCCTCATGCCGTAGCGCCGTTCCCCACGAGCACCAGAGCCGCCGCCCGCCATTGCTGCTGCACGCATAGCCTCCGTGCTCTCCTGGCCTCACCGTGCTGCTCTTAGTGCTCCCCGTGTCTAGACGGTGCTGCCCAGCCTCTCCATTTGCTCACTAATGCACCGTAGCGACGAACCCGTCGAGCCCGTGCTCCGGCTGCCGCTGACCTTGACGCCGTCGTCGCCTCCGGCCATCCCACAGTCTCCTGCGTGTTCCATTGGATGCGCGAGAGCCTGGGCTTCACACCGGTGGTCTCGGCCGCTAATTTGGTCGCCGGAGGGCAAAATCCGAGCCGTGCCACCGTCTCGGGCCTCGCCGGCGACTCAACGCCGGCGGGATTAGCCCCGCTGACCAGGGGTTTGACCCCAGTTTGACTCCCCTGAGTCAGTGACATGTGGGACCAGCCCCTGACTAACCCTAGATTATGTTTTTTAGTTAGCACTAATTAACACTGTTAATTAGTTAGGACGCTGACATGCGGGTCCCACTGGTCAGGTTTGACCTGACCAGCCACAGTTGACCTGATGACATCACTCTTACGTCATGCTGACGCAATTAATGATTTTCTAGTATTTAAAAAATAATCAGGAAATTCTAGAAAATGCCCAAAACTTCCAAAATTCATAGAAATTAAACCGTAACTCCAAATGAAATAAATTATATATGAAAAATTATCAGAAAAATTCAAGGAATCTGTTTATGGCATTTTCATGCATGTTTGAACAATGTTTGTCCTCTATTTTGGACAAAACAAATAAATGGCATTTAACTAATCATATATGGAGTTTGAATTTGAATCTTGTATTCAAACCAACTTCATTTAATTCATAGCTAGATGCATTAGCTCAAATCACAGCATATTACCATGTCATGATCATGCATCATATTATTGCATTGCATTGATTGTGTTCTTTCTCAGTTCTCGGTGTTTGTCCCCTCTCGGTAGACGTTGTACCGACGCTGTGATCGTTGACACTGATGAAGACCCAATGATATCTTCAGAAGTGCCAGGCAAGAAAAAAACCCTTGTTCATTCCGATACAAACCCACTCTCTCGCTCCTGCTCTCTTTTACTGCATTAAGACAACAACGATTCAACTGTACATGTTGCGGTAGTTGAACCCCTTCCTTTGCATGACCTGTCATTGCCATAGTAAATAGATGAAACCCACTAGCATGAGTATGAGTTGTTTGAGCCCTGATGTGCCTACTCATTCATGCTTGTTTGTCATGCCTGCAACTGCTTAGAGTTGAGTCAGGTCTGATTCATCGAGGATGAATCGGAGGTGTGTAAACATGTCCTACTGTTGAGAGCTAAGTGTGTGAACACGATTTGGTAAAGGTAGCGGTGAGAGGCCATGTAGGAGTACATGGTGGGTTGTCTCATTGAAGCCGTCCTCAAGAACTGAGTTCTGTGTTTGTGATCCATGAAACAGTTACTACCACGCATTGGGCCCGAAACCAATGGACCCTCTCGGCTTCTTGATCACCCTTGTCCTCTGTCCAGGAATTGCAACTAGATTCTGGTGTTTATAGGATATGTGTTGGCGGCCGTGCGTAGCGCTGACCCTAGGGGTGGGCTATGATGCGGTAGATACACCGTGGCACGGTGTACCGGGCGCCCGTTTGGTGTCTCGGGAACCCTGTTCACATCGTTCGGGGCCGTATGTGGAAACCTCAGCCGGACTCCCTGCGGATGGAACCTGGATAGGCGATAAACCTGGACTAGAGACTTGAGTGTTTAGGTAGGCCGTGGCCGACACCCTCGTTGGGCTTCCGCTTGAAGGTTGCCGAGTACATGTCGTGTAAACGACGGTAAGTGGTGGGAGCGTGTGTGAAGAAGTACACCCCTGCAGGGTTAACATCATCTATTCGAATAGCCGTGTCCGCGGTAATGGACTTCTGGGTTGCCTATAACAGTTCATAGACAAGTGAAAGTGGATACTTTAAAATGCGCAAGATAAGTGTGAGTGCTATGGATGGCCTTCTCGTAGGGAGACGGGAGCGGATCCATAGTGGTGTATTGAATGGTGAATATGTGGACTCGTGTGCGCCACCTCAAAAGAGTTACTTGCAGTCGTAGTTTAATATAGCCACCGAGTCAAAGTTGGCTTGCTGCAGTCAAACTCCACCACCCCCTTTATTGATACTGATGCATATGTAGCCAGTTCTGATGTAAGTCTTGCTGGGTACATTTGTACTCACGTTTGCCTATTTTATGTTTTGCAGAGAGACGTCAGTCTCGCTAGTAGTTCCGTGTGGACTTCGAAGTTTAGCTTGATACCTCAGCTACGATCTTGTGCCCTTGGCAGGATCTGGTAGATAGTTAGGCTTCTCAACCTTTTTCATTTGTAGATGTCTATACCCAGACATGTTAAGCTTCCGCATGTGCTTTGACTTGTATGCTCTGAATGTTGGGTCATGAGACCCATGTTTGTAATATCTCGCTCCTCAGAGCCTAATGAATAAATACTTGAGTCGTAGAGTTATGTTTGCGATGCCATGTTGTATTTACACATATCGAGCATATTGTGTGTATGATTGAAATGCTTGCTATGTGTGGGATCCGACAATCTAGTTGTTTATCCTTGGCAGCCTCTCTTATGGGGAAATGTAGTCTAGTGCCTCCTTGAGCCATAGTAGTCCGCTACAGCCCGGTTCACCGGAGTCCTGCTAGCCCAGCACTACTGCTTAGGACACTTGACTGGCCGGCATGTGTTTCACTTCGTTCCTGTGTCTGTCCCTTCGGGGAAATGTCACGCGGTGACATCCGGAGTCCTGCCTAGCCTGCTACAGCCTGGGTTCCCGGAGTCCTGTTAGCCCAGTGCTACAGCCCGGATTCACACGTTGCTGACCGACATGCTCGAAGTTGATTCATGTATGCCTGTCCCCATGGGTTAGTGCCGCTTTGGGTTCACGACTAGCCATGTCGGCCCGGGTTCTCTGTCATATGGATGCTAGCGACACTATCATATACGTGAGCCAAAAGGCGCAGACGGTCCCGGGCTAGGTAAGGTGGCACCCGTGGGAATACTGTGCGTGAGGCCGCAAGGTGATATGATGTGTTACATGCTAGATCGATGTGGCTTAGGATCGGGGTCCTGAAAACTCCGAACAAAAAAAAGAAAATAAATAAATAAAAGAGGCCAAAGAAGCCCAAATAAAAAAAGAAGAAGAGAAAAGAGGCCCTAAAAAAGAGAAGGCCCAAACAAAAAAATGAGAGAAAAAGAGAGAAGGGACAATGCTACTATCCTTTTACCACACTTGTGCTTCAAAGTAGCACCATGATCTTCATGATAGAGAGTGTCTTATGTTGTCACTTTCATATACTAGTGGGAATCTTTCATTATAGTACTTGGCTTGTATATTCCAATGATGGGCTTCCTCCAAATGCCCTAGGTCTTCGTGAGCAAGCAAGTTGGATGCACACCCACTAGTTTCTTTTGTTGAGCTTTCATACACTTATAGCTCTAGTTCATCCGTTGCATGGCAATCCCTACTCACTCACATTGATATCTATTGATGGGCATCTCCATAGCCCGTTGATACGCCTAGTTGATGTGAGACTATCTTCTCCTTTTTGTCTTCTCCACAACCACCATGCTATTCCACCTATAGTGCTATGTCCATGGCTCACGCTCATATATTGCGTGAAGATTGAAAAAGTTTGAGAACATCAAAAGTATGAAACAATTGCTTTGCTTGTCATCAGGGTTGTGCATGATTTAAATACTTTATGTGGTGAAGATGGAGCATAGCCAGACTATATGATTTTGTAGGGATAGCTTTCTTTGGCCATGTTATTTTGAGAAGACATAATTGCTTAGTTAGTATGCTTGAAGTATTATTATTTTTATGTCAATATGAACTTTTGTCTTGAATCTTTCAGATCTGAATATCCACGCCACAATTAAGAAGAATTACATTGAAATTATGCCAAGTAGCATTCCACATCAAAAATTCTATTTTTATCATTTACCTACTCGAGGACGAGCAGGAATTAAGCTTGGGGATGCTGATACGTCCCCAACGTATCTATAATTTTTGATTTCTCCATGCTATATTATCTACTGTTTTGGATGTTTATGGGCTTTATTATACACTTTTATATCATTTTTGGGACTAACCTATTAACCCAGAGCCCAGTGCCAGTTTGTGTTTTTACCTTGTTTTAGGGTTTCGAAGAAAAGGAAAATCAAACGGAGTCCAATTGACCTGAAACTTCAAGGAACTCATTTTTGGAAGGAAAGAAGCCCAGAAGACTTGGAGTGCACGCCAAGGGACTTACGAGGAGGCCACGAGGCAGGGGGGAGCGCCCACCCCCTCTGGGCGCGCCCTCCACCCTCGTGGGCCCCTCGTGGCCCCCCTAACTTACTTCTTCCGCCTATATATCTTCATATACCCTAATAACATTGGGGAGCACAACAGATCGGGAGTTCCACCGCCAGAAGCCTTCGTGGCCACCGAAAGCCAATCTAGACCCGTTCCGGCACCCTGCCGGAGGGGGCAACCCCTCTCCGGTGGCCATCTTCGTCATCCCGGTGCTCTCCATGACGAGGAGGGAGTAGTTCTCCCTCGGGGCTGAGGGTATGTACCAGTAGCTATGTGTTTGATCTCTCTCTCTCTCTCGTGTTCTTGAGGTGATACAATCTTGATGTATCGCGAGCTTTGCTATTATATTTGGATCCTATGATGTTTCTTCCCCCCTCTACTCTCTTGTAATGGATTGAGTTTCCCCTTTGAAGTTATATTATCGGATTGAGTCTTTAAAGATTTGAGAACACTTGATGTATGTCTTGCCGTGCGTATCTGTGGTGAGAATGGGATACCACATGATTCACTTGATGTATGTTTTGGTTATTAACTTGCGGGTTCCGCCCATGAACCTATGCATAGGGGTTGGCACAGGTTTACGTCGTGATTCTCCGATAGAAACTTTGGGGCACTCTTTGAGGTTCTATGTGTTGGTTGAATAGATGAATATGAGATTGTGTGACGCATATCGTATAATCATACCCACGGATACTTGAGGTGACATTGGAGTATCTAGGTGACATTAGGGTTTTGGTTGATTTGTGTCTTAAGGTTTTATTCTAGTACGAACTCTAGGGCTGTTTGTTACACTTATAGGAATAGCCCGACGGATTGATTGGAAAGAATAACTTTGAGGTGGTTTCGTACCCTACCATAATCTCTTCGTTCGTTCTCCGCTATTAGTGACTTTGGAGTGATTCTTTGTTGCATGTTGAGGGATAGTTATGTGATCCAATTATGGTATTATTGTTGAGAGGACTTGCACTAGTGAAAGTATGAACCCTAGGCCTTGTTTCAACGCATTGCAATACCATTTACGCTCACTTTTATCATTTGTTACCTTGCTGTTTTTATATTTTCAGATTACAAAAACTATCATGTACCATCCATATACCACTTGTATCACCATCTCTTCGCCAAACTAGTGCACCTATACAATTTACCATTGTATTGGGTGTGTTGGGGACACAAGAGACTCTTTGTTATTTGGTTGCAGGGTTGCTTGAGAGAGACCATCTTCATCCTACGCCTCCTACTGATTGATAAACCTCAGGTCATCCACTTGAGGGAAATTTGTTACTGTCCTACAAACCTCTGCACTTGGAGGCCCAACAACGTCTACAATAAGAAGGTTGTGTAGGAGACACCACGCCACGGTGTTCTGGTCCATTCAGGGTGATGCAACAGTCGGAGTTGATGAAGAGGATGAAGGTCGACGGCGGCGGAGCTCGGATGCACTGGGACGTTGCGAGGAGGAAGAAGAAGGAGAGAAGGAAAAGGGGGAGAATGAGAATTGAGCTCATGGCCCTATTTATAAGACTGGAAGGATAAGTGGCATTCACGGGAATCGAGGAGACAGAAAAGTGGATATGTGATAGCGTGAGCGCCTTGATTTTCGGAAGGGTCAGTTAAGAAAAAGATTTATTTGGGTTGTGCGTTGCATTAATTACAGATACATCATGACGGGTTACCGCAATTGCCAGAGATGATGTCATGGCAGGTTACAGCATGGCACAAGAAGATGAAGAAGGGTTTTTTTTTCTAAATGTTGAAGATTGACATGAACAAGTTCAAATCAACCTGGGGCCTAATGTTGGGGATATGATTATCAGATATGACCCGCCCAGGAGGGGCCGGGTCATCCATTATGGCGGTTCATCTAAATGAAACCCAAGAATATGCTAAGGATGGTGGTTCATAGATAGGCTTGTTAAAAGGCCCAAGTCTGGGGGCGGCTTAAGGCCCGTAAGTGTAAACCGCCATGTATATGTAAACTTGTATTGTAAGGCGTGTAAGATAAGTCACCGAGACGGACACGTTTGTATGAGCCAACCGGGACTCTGTAGGCCGCAGGGTGTCAACCCATGTATATAAGGGAACGACCCGGCAGCGGCTTAGGGCAAGAAACACAAGTCGAAAGCCAGGCAAAGCGTGTTTGCTCCCTGGTAATCGAAACCCTAGCAATACCACCTCAAACTAGAGTAGGACTTTACCTTCACCACAAGGGGCCGAACCAGTATAAACTCTCCGTGTCCTTTGTCCTGTTTTAACCCCTTTAAGCTAACCTCGTCGTAATGGCTCCACAACTAAGTCCTTCTATGAGGTCATCTGCCATGACACTTCCACGACACAACCAGAAGGTTTTGTCGATCCTAAAGGTGCTAACAAAGTGTGCAAGCTCCAGCGATCCATTTATGGAATGGTGCAAGCATCTCGGAGTTGGAATATACGCTTTGATAGTGAGATCAAAGCATATGGTTTTATACAGACTTTCAGAGAAGACTATATTTACCAGAAAGTGAGTGGCAGCTCTGTAGCATTTCTAATATTATATGTGGATGACATATTGTTGATTGTAAATGATATAGAATTTATGGATAGCATAAAAGGATACTTGAATAAGAGTTTTTCAATGAAAGACCTCGGTGAAGCTGCTTATATATTGGGCATCAAGATCTATAGAGATAGATCAAGATGCTTAATTGGACATTCAGAGAGCTCATACCTTGATAAAGCTTTGAAGAAGTTCAAAATGGATCAGTCAAGGAAAGGGTTCTTGTCTGTGTTACAAGGTGTGAAGTTGAGTCAGACTCAATGCCTGACCACTGCAGAAGATAGAGAGGAAATGAAAGTCATTCCCTATGACTCGGCCATAGGTTCTATCATGTATGTTATGTTGTGTACCAGACCTGATGTGTGCCTTGCTATAAGTCTAGTAGGGAGGTACCAAAGTAATCCAGGAGTAGATCACTGGACAGGTGTCAAGAACATCCTGAAGTACCTGCAAAGGACTAAGGATATGTTTCTCGTTTATGGAGGTGACAAAGAGCTCGTCGTAAATGGTTACGTTGATGCTAACTTTGACATTGATCCGGATGACTCTAAGTCACAATCCAGATACGTATTTATATTGAATGGTTGAGCTGTCAGTTGGTGCAGTTCCAAGCAAAGCATCGTGGCGAGATCTACGTGTGAAGCGGAGTACATAGCTGCTTCAGAAGCAGCGATGAAGGAGTCTGGATGAAGGAGTTAATATCATATCTAGGTATAATACCTAGTGCATCGGGTCCAATGAAAATCTTTTGTGACAATACAGGAGCAATTGCCTTGGCGAAGGAATCCCGATTTCACAAAAGAACCAAACACATCAAGAGACTCTTCAACTCCATCCATGATCAAGTCAAGGAGGGAGACATAGAGATTTGCAAGATACATACAGATCTGAATGTGGCAGACCCGTTGACTAAGCCTCTTCCACGAGCAAAACATGATCAACACCAAGACTCCATGGGTGTTAGAATCATCACAATGTAATCTAGATTATTGACTCTAGTGCAAGTGGGAGACTGAAGGAAATATGCCCTAGAGGCAATAATAAAGTTGTTATTTATATTTCCTTATATCATGATAAATGTTTATTATTCATGCTAGAATTGTATTAAATGGAAACTTGATACATGTGTGGATACATAGACAAAACACAGTGTCCCTAGTAAGCCTCTACTAGACTAGCTCGTTAATCAAATATGGTTAAGTTTCCTAGCCATAAACATGTGTTGTCATTTGATGAACGGGATCACATCATTAGGAGAATGAAGTGATGGACAAGACCCATTCGTTAGTTTAGCATATTGATCTATCAGTTTTATTGCTATTGCTTTCTTCATGTCAAATACATATTCCTTCGACTATGAGATTATGGAACTCCAGGATACCGGAGGAATACCTTGTGTGCTATCAAACATCACAACGTAACTAGGTGATTATATAGATGCTCTACGGGTATCTCCGAAGGTGTTTCTTGGGTTGGCATAGATCGAGATTAGGATTTGTCACTCCAAGTATCGGAGAGGTATCTATGGGCCCTCTCAGTAATGCACATCATGATAAGCCTTCAAACTGAGTGCTCCTACTGCAAAGGAAATGGTCACTGGAAGTGGAACTGCCCCAAATACTTGGCGGATAAGAAGGATGGAAAAGTGAAGTAAGGTATATTTGATATACATGTTATTGATGTGTATTTTACTAGTGTTCGTAGTAACCCCCAGGTATTAGATACCGGTTCAGTTGCTAAGATTAGTAACTCGAAACAGGAGTTGTAGAGACTAGTTAATAGCGAGGTGACGATGTGTGTTGGAATTGATTCCAAGGTTGATATGATCACCATCGCACACTCCCTCTACCTTCGGGATTAGTGTTGTACCTAAATAAATTTTATTTGGTGTTTGTGTTGAGCATGAATATGATTAGATCATGTTTATTGCAATTCGTTTATTCATTTAAGTCAGAGAATAATTGCTGTTCTGTTTACATGAATAAAACCTTCAATTGTCATACACCCAATGTGAATGGTTTATTGAATCTTGATCGTAGTGATACACATATTCATAACATTGATGCCAAAAGATGCAAAGTTGATAATGATAGTGCAACATACTTGTGGCACTGCCGTTTAGGTCATATTGGTGTAAAGCGCATGAAGAAACTCCATGTAGATGGACATTTGGAATCACTTGATTATGAATCATTTGATACTTGCGAACCATGCCTCATGGGCAAGATGACTAAAACTCCGTTCCCCGAAACAATGGAGCGAGCTAATGACTTATTGGAAATAATACATACCGATGTATGCAGTCCGATGAGTGTTGAAGCATGCGGCGGGTATCGTTATTTGAGTAGGTATGGGTATATCTACTTGATGAAACACAAGTCTGAAACAATTGAAAAGTTCAAAGAATTTCAGAGTGAAGTGTAGAATCATCGTAACAAGAAAATAAAGTTTCTACAATCTGATCGAGAAGGCGAATATTTGAGTTACGAGTTTGGCCTTCATTTAAAACAATGTGGAATTGTTTCACAATTCATGCCACCTGGAACACCACAGCGTAATGGTGTATCCGAGCGTCATAACCATACTTCTATGATGTTTCTTACCAATTTACCACTATCATTTTGGGGTTATGCATTAGAGACAGCTGCATTCACGTTAAATAGGGCACCATCTAAATTTGTTGATACGACACCGTATGAACTATGGTTTGGCAAGAAACCTAAGCTATATATCGTTTCTTAAAGTTTGGGGTTGCGACACTTATGTCAAAAGGCTTCAGCCTAATAAACTCGAACCCAAATCGGAGAAGTGCGTCTTCATAGGATACCCTAAGGAAACAATTGGGTACACCTTCTACCATAGATCTGAAGGCAAGATCTTTGTTGCCAAGAACGAAACATTTCTAGAGAAGGAGTTTCTCTCGAAATAAGTAAGTGGGAGGAAAGTAGAACTTGATGAGGTAATCGTACCTTCTCTCGAATTGGAAAGTAGCACATCAGAGAAATCCGTTCCCTTGATGCCTACACCAACTAGAGAGGAAGCTAATGATGATGATCATGAAACTTCATATTAAGTTACTACTGGACCTCGTAGGTCAAACAGAGCTCTCCGCACCAGAGTGGTACGGTAATCCTGTCCTAGAAGTCATGTTAGTAGACCATGGTGAACCTACGAATTATGAAGAAGCTATGATGAGCCTAGATTCCGATAGATGGCTTGATGCCATGAAATCTGAGATAGGATCCATGTATGAGAACAAAGTGTGGACTTTGGTGGACTTGCCCGATGATAGGCAAGCCCTTGAGAATAAATGGATCTTCAATAAGAAGACGGAAGCTGATGGTAATGTCACCATCTACATAGCTCGACTTGTCGCGAGAGGATTTCGACAAGTTCAAGGGGTTGACTACGATGAGACCTTCTCACCCATAGCGATGCTTAAGTCAGTCCAAATCATGTTAGCAATTGCAGAATTTTATAATTATGAAATTTGGAAAATGGACGTCAAAACTGCATTCCTTAATGGATTTCTTAAAGAAGAGTTGTATATGATGCAACCAGAAGGTTTTGTCGATCCTAAAGGTACTATGAAAGTGAGCAAGCTCCAGCGATCCATCTATGGACTGGTGCAAGCATCTTGGAGTTGGAATATACGCTTTGATGAGGTGACCAAAGCATATGGTTTTATACAAACTTATGATGAAGCCTGTATTTCAAAGAAAGTGAGTGGGAGCTTGTCAGCGTTCTGGGAACGGGGGTCCCCAGACTTGCCTACCTGCGGCCCACGACGTGGTTGATCTAGCAGGTCTGTACAGCCCATCTTCATAGACGAGGTATTCAAGACCCTCGCGAGGGGGACGACGCAAGACCTCCTCAGGAGCGGCCTCGCCAGGCAGGCTCATGAGGGGTGGAGAGATCAAGGCAAGTCAAACCTCGCGAGGTCCTCGTGACATGAGCCATGATGATCGAGACCAGGCGGGCGCCAGGCGGGCGCCAGCGCGCGCAGTGTCCTTGCTTCCTCCTTGGTGCAAAGGGGGCAAGCGCAGGCGCGGAGTACCGAGGCATCAAGCAAAGGTTTCCATATCGGTGCAACGAGACCAAGACCAGCAGGACGGCAAGACGGAGGTCACCATGGAGCCCAAGACGGCGTCACCACGAGAGCCTTTTGCAGGCGAAGACTACTTTTGTCACTATAAGCTATACTAGTTGTCCCCTTTCAAATTGGCCGTTGTTGTCTCCCTTCCCGCTCAATATTTGGGGAGAGTACCAGGGCCTATATAAGTAGAACTAGCCACCAAAGTGGGGACGAGAGAAAAGAGAGGAGAACTCATTCAGAGGCATCTCACTCACACAAGTTCGCCAAGCACAGGAACACCTCAACCTCAGGAGGCAGTTCTTCCCCTTGTACTGTTCATCATCAGCCCAAGAGGCAATCCACCACCACCACACTGGAGTAGGGTACTACACCACAACGGTGGCCCGAACCAGTATAAATCTTGTGTCTTTGTGTTGCAAGTTCGTGGAGTTCATCCGCGAGATCTTAGCGAGCTAGGGCGTGGATCGATAGGGAGAAAACCTTCGCACGCACCCCAGTGTTCGAACCTCGAGGGTTTTGCCGGAACCCGTGATCCGACAGAGCTCTATAGCATTTCTGATATTATATGTGGATGACATATTATTGATTGGAAATGATATAGAATTTCTGGATAGCATAAAAGGATACTTGAATAAGAATTTTTCAATGAAAAACCTTGGTGAAGCTGCTTATATATTGGGCATCAAGATCTATAGGGATAGATCGAGACGCTTAATAGACTTTCACAAAGCACATACCTTGATAAAGTTTTGAAGAAGTTCAAAAATGGATCTGCCAAGAAAGGGTTCTTGCCTGTGTTACAAGGTGTGAAGTTGAGTAAGACTCAAAGCCCGATCACGGAAGAAGATAGAGAGAGAATGAAAGTCATTCCCTATACCTCAGCCATAAAGTATGCGATGCTATGTACCAGACCTATTGTGTGCTGACGATGATATGTACCTTGGGTAGGGCAATAGACCTGATCTAAACACCCCTCCCAAGGAAACTGCCCTACAGTCAAAGACGATCAAAGGACAGCAAGTTCTACCGACTAGGATAACCTGAGTGCATAACCACTCGACTAACAACTCCACTCGGATAACCCAATTCCATTCGACCAGTACGTCATCACTCAACCATACAAGAAACAACTCGGAGTATAGAAGATCTAATGTCACTCAGGATGGCAACGGTCAGGCATTCACTTCGTAGTATTAATGATCAGTTATAAGACTTTATTGCTGGCGTTACCAGTAACGCCTCATCTTTATGTACATTGAACTCTTTGTAACGTGGGTTAGCTGGGGTCCTGGCGTACTCTATATAAGCCATCCCCTCCACTGAGACAAGGGTTTGCACCCCCTGTAACTTCACGCATAATCCAATCGACCGAGCCTCCGGGCACCGAGATGTAGGGCTGTTACTTCCTCCGCGAAGGGCCTGAACTCGTACATCTTGCGTGCACAATCTCACCGTAGCTAGGATCTTGCCTCTACTTTCTTACCGCCCTATTCTATTGTCAGACTTAGAACCACGACAGTTGGCGCCCACCTTGGGGCAGGTGTCTTAGTGACTTTTCGGTGAGGTTGCGATTTCTCTGAGTCCTTCCATCATGGTTTCCGGCGGAGGTTTGGTTGAGGGCCGCGAGATCCGTCTCGGCGCACTTGTTTTCATCGCCGACGACTCCGCTTGGCTTCAGGAATCTCCCCTCGACTTTGAGGCACTCCCCGTCCGCGAGGCGATGCACATTCGTGCGTGCGTTCGTGGCATCCTTCTACGGCAGCCGTCGACCCAGTATCGGTTGGCTCCTGCAGTGTCTTCACTCCCCACTGTTCACCGTCACAAGTGGTCCGGTTGGTCACGGCTTCAGTCGGCCACCCCTCAAGTCGCGGCAATCGAGCCCGACGAATCTCTCTATGGCCTATTCGACCTGTTGACTGGCTCCATTGAGACCCTGTCCGAGTGCGACAGCAGCGACCCGCGGCGGAGGTCCTGATGGTCGACACGCCACGCAGCCCGCCTGGCATGAGTCGCAACGGCGGCGACGACGGCGGCGGTGATCCGTCGTGCGTTCACGAGGAGTACCACCCCGAAACCGTCTCTTCTCTGCAGAGAGAAGAACTTCACCGCCGTAATATGGAGGCGCTCCTCACACCTGTTATTAGAGAGACCTCTGAAGCTCGGGCTGTGGAGGTGGCGCGTTTGGCCACTCTGGCTGAGCGCACTCGACCGGAGAACCTTCAGCATGCACTCGACGATCGCGCTCGACGGCAGATCCCTAAATCCAGTTGACGGCAGCGACAGTTGTTCCCACCCAAACTGCAGGTATACCGCACTCCGATTCAAAACCTTACAGCCGCGGCCCGCATAGTAGAATCCATTCATCGTCCCAATCGGAAGCTGGTAGAGGTTTGATGCAGATCAGAGCGCTGCTCCGAGAAGCAGGAGAGCAGAACGCTGCAGTGTCTCAGTCGCGTAACAGAATTCATAGCAGATCTGTAGTAGCTGACACCGTTGAGTCGGCTCACAGCCCAAGATTGCCTCCGCGGTGTGAAGGACGAGGGCATCGCCAAGGGCAGTACTTGGGTCGGAATGATGAGCAGCACGATCATCGGCTCGGCCGTGATGACCGTCGTCGAGTGCCTACGCCCCCTCCGAGGGGCGAATCATATGTGCCCCTGCATTATGATGATAGGCGCCCATACAGCAAAGAGCGAAGGAGATCAGTCGACCAAGAGAGCTCGGGTTTGATGCAAGGTCAATTTTGGTGCAAGGTTTGGTAGACAGGAATCAAGCACATAGAGAAGGGCAAGACAGAGATCGCCCGATTGGAAGCAGAGTGCATGTTTCTGGTCCTGAGTGTTTTAGCAGAGCCATCAAGGCTGCAGAGATCCCTCACAACTTCTGGTTGGCGACTAGGGTCAGTAAGTTCACTGGTGAATCGAAGCTTGACACCTGGCTTGAGGACTACCGAGTGGCTATGCAGATCGATGGAGGAAACGATGAAGTTGCCATGAAGCACCTTCCCGTGATGCTTGAAGGGTCGGCTAGAGCTTGGTTGAATCAGTTGGCTCCGGGCAGTATATTCAGCTGGGAAGAGTTGGCCCGAGTGTTTGTCAGAATGTTTCAGGGCACGTGCAAACGGGCAGTAGGATTGACAGAATTGCAACATTGCATGCAAAAACCGAATGAAACTTTGAGGGATTACATCCAAAGGTGGACCACTTTACATCACACTATGGAGAATGTGTCTCATCATCAAGCAGTTTGCGCCTTCAAGGAGGGCGTTCGGTATCAGGAGCTCAACCTGAAATTCGGTCAGACAGGAGACATGTCTCTGACTCGAATGATGGAGAGAGCCACTCGGTACGCAAACGGCGAAGAAGAAGACCGACTCTGCAGCGGCAAGAGCAAACCAGTCGGCTAGGACACTAGAGGAGGTAATTCCAATCAGAAGTAGAAGCGCAAAGCAAAACCTGTAGGTCCTCGCAACCCAAGGAAAATCTAAAGGAAAACCTAAAGGGCCCTGGACCCCCAAGAAGGTGAAAGATTCAGCCGGGAACGACATGATGGATTTTCCATCTCACATTCACATCAAGAAGGATGAAGAGGGTAATATTATCTATCCCAAACATACCACTCGATAGTGTCGACTCCTTATACAGCAGTTCCGAGAAAAGCAACCCAGTGAGAAAGAGAAGGAATCTGATAAGGATGAGGACAAAGAAGAGGATGATGAAGGATTTCCCAATGTCAATTCCACTTTGGTGATTTCTGCCGACATCGAAAGAAAAAGTCGACTGAAAGTCATCAACAGGGAAGTAAACATGGTTGCTCCGGCAACGACGGCGTATCTGAAATGGTCAAAGACTCCTATCACATTTGACCAGTCAGACCACCCGCCGCACGTTGCCACCCCTGGGAGGCAAGCGTTGGTGGTCGACCCGGTCGTTGGAGGTACCCGATTGACCAAAGTCTTAATGGATGGTGGTAGTGGATTGAACATTTTGTATGCTGAGACCCTCCGAGGGATGGGCATTCCGATGTCCAGACTCAGCGAGCAACATGCGGTTCCACGGAGTTATACCTGGAAAGAAAGCCGATTCACTCGGCCAGATCACTCTTGATGTGGTTTTCGGTGATGCAATGAATTACCGTAAGGAAAAGTTGGCATTTGAAGTCGTGGATTTTCACAGTGCCTATCATGCTATCCTGGGCAGAACTGCGTATGCTCGTTTCATAGCTTGACCATGTTATGTGTATCTCAAACTCAAAATGCCTGGGCCTAGGGTCGTGATTACAGTCACTGGTAATCGGCAGCCAGCAGAAGAGTGTTTCCAGAAGGGCCCGAAGATTGCCGATGAACAGATGGCAGCAATAGAAATGGAAGAATACAAGAAGACGGCAGATCCGAGTGATTTGTTGAGAGCTAAGAAGCCTGCTTCAGAGTCTGCATTTAAGTCGTTTGGTGAAACAAAGTCAGTTCATATTCACCCGACTGACCCCAATGCTGCTCTGACTCATATATCAACAACACTCGATAGCAAATAGGAAGAAGCGCTCATCCAGTTCCTCAATGAGAACTGGGACATCTTCGCATAGAAACCTTCTGACGTGCCAGGTGTACCCAGAGAACTGGCTGAGCACCGTTCGTGTGTCGACCCAACAGCAAGACCTGTCAAAGAGCATCTCCGACGGTCCGCCATGGAGAAAAGAAAGGCAATTGGCGAGGAAGTGGCTCGGCTCCTGGCAGCTGAGTTAATCCGAGAAATTTACCACTCCGAGTGGCTCGCCAATGTCGTCATGGTTCTCAAGAAAGATGATTCACTCCATATGTGTATTGACTTCAAGCATATCAATCGGGACTGCCCGAAAGATCACTTCCCTCTCCCCCGCATCGATCAAATAGTCGACTCGACTGCGGAATGTGAGCGATTGTCCTTTCTGGCCACGTACTCCGGGTATCATTAGATCCGACTGTATGGACCCGATGAAATAAAAACAGCTTTTATCACCCCATTCGGGTGCTTTTGCTTCGTTACCATGCCCTTTGGTCTCAAGAATGCTGGTGCCACATTCATGCGCGTGATACAAAAGTGCCTACTCACTCAAATCAGTCGGAATGTGGAAGCGTGCATGGATGACATCGTGGTTAGGTCGCGTAAAGGTTCCGACCTGCTGACTGACCTCGTTGAAACCTTTGCCAACCTGAGAAGATATGATATCAAGCTTAACCCGTCAAAGTGTACATTCGGAGTTCTAGGTGGAAAGTTACTTAGTTTCCTCGTTTTCGAACATGGGATCGATGCTAACCTAGAGAAAGTTGGCGCAATACTCAGAATGAAAAGCCCTGTGCGCATACACGACGTTCGGAATCTTACTGGTTGTTTGGCCGCCTTGAGTCGGTTCATCTCTCATCTCGGTGAAAAGGCATTGCCTCTTTACCGATTGATGAAGAAATGTGACAAATTTGAGTGGACTCCTGAAGCTGACGCAGCGTTCGCAGAGCTCAAAACCTTGCTTTCCACCTAGCCGGTGCTCGCTGCTCCAATCAACAAAGAGCCTTTACTGCTTTATATTGCAGCCACTGGACAAGTTGTCAGTACAGTACTCACGGTCGAGCGGGAAGAAGAAGGTAAAGCCTATAAGGTTCAATGCCTAGTGTACTATATCTCTGAAGTCTTAACTCCGTCCAAGCAGAGATATCCGCATTATCAGAAGCTTATCTATGGAATTTACTTGACTTCGAAGAAGGTTGCACACTATTTCTCAGATCACTCTATCATAGTCGTCAGTGATGCTCCATTGTCAGAAATTTTGAACAACAGAGGTGCAACTGGTCGAGTGGCAAAATGGGCGATTGAACTCCTTCCGTTGGATATCAAGTTTGAGGCAAAGAAAGCAATCAAGTCCGAGGCAATGGCAGATTTCCTAGTCGAGTGGATTGAACAACAGCAACCGACTCAAGTCCACTCAGAACATTGGACTATGTTTTTTGATGGATCCAAGATGTTGAATGGTTCTGGCGCCGGAGTAGTCCTGGTTTCTTTGCGAGGTGACAAACTTAGTTATGTCCTTCAGATTCACTTTGATTCCTCTAACAATGAAGCTTAATACGAAGCACTTCTATATGGGTTGCGAATGGCCATTTCACTCGACGTCCGTCGCCTAATGGTCTACAGTGACTCAGATTTGGTAGTCAATCAAGTGATGAAGGAGTGGGACGTCATAAGCCCAGCTATGACTAGTTATTGCAATGCAGTAAGAAAGCTGGAAAAGAAGTTTGAAGGGCTAGAGCTCCACCACATTCCCCAACTGAAGACCCAGGCAGCGGATGACCTAGCAAAAATAGGTTCCAAGCGGGAGCCCATTCCCAGCAATGTGTTTTTGGAGCATCTTCACACGCCATTAGTTCAAGAGGATCCCTTCACAGAAGAACCCCCGCAACCTAAGAGTTCTACCGATCCGACTGAAGTTGAAATCCCAGCCGTGGTCGACCTAGTCATGGAAGTTTTGGTCGTCATTCCTGACTGGACAATGTCATATATCGCATATATTCTTAGGAAAGAACTGCCAGAAGACGAAGACGAAGCACGACAGATTGTCCGTCGATCTAAATTCTTCACCGTGATAAGTGGTCAACTATACAGGGAAAGTCTGAATGGAGTTGCCCAGCGATGCATTACCCCAGAGGAGGGTCGAATGATTCTTAATGATATCCACTTGGGGACCTGTGGTCACCATGTGTCCTCTCGGAAAATCGTGGCCAAAGCATACCGAGCAAGTTTTTATTGGTCGCGAGCAAATGAAATGGCAAAGGAAATAGTCCACAAGTGTGAAGGGTGTCAATTCTACTCCAACATTTCTCACAAGCCCGCTTCAGCCTTGAAGACCATTCCACTCGTCTGCCCATTTGCTGTTTGGGGGTTGGATATGGTTGGGCCCTTGAGGACTGGCAGAAGTGGTTTCACCCACTTGCTTGTTGCAGTCGACAAGTTCACTAAATGGATTGAAGCCAAACACATCAAGAATCTCGATTCGAGAACCGTCGTCAGCTTCATCAGAGAGTTAACATTCAGACATGGAGTCCCACATAGCATCATCACGGACAACGGTTCAAACTTTGATTCAGATGAGTTCAGAGATTTCTGCGCCTCCCAGGGCACCCGGGTCAACTACGCTTCAGTTGCTCACCCTCAGTTGAATGGAAAAGCAGAAAGAGCAGATGGTCTGATCTTACAAGGGTTGAAGCCCAGATTGATGCGAGACCTCAAACATGCGGCTGGCGCCTGGGTAGATGAGTTACCATCAGTGTTGTGGGGCCTGAGAATGATGCCAAATCGATCGACTGGCCGGACTCCCTTCTTCCTGGTTTATGGAGCCGAGGCCGTGCTGCCGACTGATTTACTCCATAATGCCCCGCGAGTGGAGCTCTTCTCAGAGGCAGAAGCAGAACAAGCCCGTCAAGACATTGTTGATCTTTTAGAAGAAGAAGAGAGAGAGAGAGAGATGGCCCTTTATTATGCACTTTTATATTATTTTTGGGACTAACCTATTAACCCAGAGCCCAGTGCCAGTTTCTGTTTTTCCCCTTGTTTCAGTGTTTCACAGAAAAGGAATATCAAACGGAGTCCAAACGGAATGAAACCTTCGGGAGCGTGATTTTTGGAATGAACGTGATCCAGGAGACTTGGAGTTGAAGTCAAGGAAGCATCGAGATGGCCATGAGGCAGGGAGGCACGCCTGCCCCCCTGTGGGCGCCCCCACCCTCGTGGCCCCCTCGTGGCTGCCCTGACCGACTTATTTCGCCTATATATATATCCATATACCCTAAAAACATCAAAGAGCAGAATAGATCGGGAGTTCCGCCGCCAGAAACCTCCGTAGCCACCGAAAACCAATCTAGACTCATTTCGGCACCCTACCGGAGCGGGGAGTCCCTCTCCGGTGGCCATATTCATCATCTTGGTGCTCTCCATGACGAGGAGGGAGTAGTTGTCCCTCGGGGCTGAGGGTATGTACCAGTAGCTATGTGTTTGATCTCTCTCTCTCGTGTTCTTGAGGTGATACGATCTTGATGTATCGCGAGCTTTGCTATTATAGTTGGATCTTATGATGTTTCTCCCCCTCTACTCTCTTGTGATGAACTGAGTTTTCCCTTTGAAGTTATCTGTGGTGACAATGGGATATCATGTGATCCACTTGATGTATGTTTTGGTAATCAACTTGCGAGTTCCATGACCACGTGAACTTATGCATAGGGGTTGGCACACGTTTTCGTCTTGACTCTCCGGTAGAAACTTTGGGGCACTCTTTGAAGTTCTTTGTGTTGGTTAAATAGATGAATCTGAGATTGTGTGATGCATATCGTATAATCATACCCACGGATACTTGAGGTGACATTGGAGTATCTAGGTGACATTAGGGTTTTGGTTGATTTGTGTCTTAAGGTGTTATTCTAGTACGAACTCTATGATAGATTGAACGGAAAGAATAGCTTGATGTTATTTTACTGCGGACTCTTGAATAGATCGATCAGAAAGGATAACTTTGAGGTGGTTTCGTACCCTACCATAATCTCTTCATTTGTTCTCCTCTATTAGTGACTTTGGAGTGACACTTTGTTGCATGTTGAGGGATAGTTATATGATCCAATTATGTTATTATTGTTGAGAGAACTTGCACTAGTGAAAGTATGAACCATAGGCCTTGTTTCAACGCATTGCAATACCGTTTGTGCTCACTTTTATCATTAGTTACCTTGCTGTTTTTATATTTTCAGATTACAAAAACCATTATCTACTATCCATATTGCACTTGTATCACCATCTCTTCGCCGAACTAGTGCACCTATACAATTTACCATTGTATTGGGTGTGTTGGGGACACAAGAGACTCTTTGTTATTTGGTTGCATGGTTGTTTAAGAGAGACCATCTTCATCCTACGCCTCCCATGGATTGATAAACCTTAGGTCATCCACTTGAGGGAAATTTGCTACTGTCCTACAAACCTCTGCACTTGGAGGCCCAACAACGTCTACAAGAAGAAGGTTGTGTGGTAGACATATATCAGGCCCTGATCGGGTCGACCATTTATCAGCAAGACCTTTGTTGATTCCATGCTAGGAATGTAAGAGGTCGAGCATTTCAGGAGGGAGACCTGGTTCTCCGAGTGGATCAGCAACGTCCACACAAGCTTGCTCCTGCCTGGGAGGGCCCCTTCATCATCACCAAAGTGCTCCACAATGGTGCATATCACCTGTACGATGTGGAACACAAGAAAGACGAGCCGCGTGCCTGGAATGCGGAGCTTCTCCGCCATTTTAATACTTAAGCATTCAGACTATCGAGATGTAATAAGAAGTACCTTTCAGTTTGTTTATCGAAGACATGGTTTTGCATTCTCCTCAATGATTGTTATTACTTATGCATGTGTCCAAAATCCCCTAGTGGGTGACTTAGCCGCGAATCTGATTCGCCTAAGTTTCAAAAACAAAATCCCACTGAGTGAGGGGCAATCCTCTCACTCGGGGGCTTAGCTGTGAATCCGATTCGCCTAAGTTTAAAAAATCCTACTAAGTGGAGAGAAATCTTCCCACTCAGGGGCTTAGCTGTAGTCCCATACTCGCCTAAGTTTAAAAAATCCTACCGAGTGGAGAGTAGTCCTCCCACTCGGGGGCTTAGCTACAGTCCCATACTCGCCTAAGTTTTAAAAATCCTACCGAGTGGAGAGCACTCCCCCCACTCGGGGGCTTAGTTGCAGTCCCGTACTCACCTAAGTTTAAAAATCCTACCGAGTGGAGAGCAATCCTTCCACTCGGGGGCTTAGCTGCAGTCTCGTACTCGCCTAAGTTTAAAAAATCCTACCGACTGGAGAGCAATCCTCCCACTCGGGGGCTTAACCGCAGTCCCGTACTCGCCTAAGTTTAAAAATCCTACCGAGTGGAGAGCAATCCTCCTACTCGGGGGCTTAGCTGCAGTCTCGTACTCGCCTAAGTTTAAAAAATTCCTACCGAGTGGAGAGCAATCCTCCCACTCGGGGGCTTAGCTGCAATCTCGTACTCGCCTAAGTTTCAAAAATCCTACCGAGCGGGGAGCAATCCTCGCACTCGGGGGCTTGGCTGCAGTCTCGTACTCGCTTAAGTTTCAAACACGCTCCGTCCTTATCCGCAAGGACGACGAGGGGCAGGTCGACCGCGACCTTATCCTCGGAGCTGCGACACAAATAGAATGTCCGCTCCATCCTTATCCGCAAGGACGACGAGGTGCAGGTCGACCGCGACCTTATCCTCGGAGCTGCAGCACAAATACAATGTCCGCTCCATCCTTATCCGTAAGGACGACAAGGTGCAGGTCGACCGTGGCCTTGTTCTCAGAGTTGTGGCACAAGTACAATGTGCGCTCCATCCCGATCCGCAAGGACGACGAGGTGCAGGTCATGGACGGCACTGAGTGCCCTAGTTCATGATCCACTCGACTAAGCTGCACCACAGAGTCAGTAGCAACTCAGACTAAAGAATCAAATTCCACTCAGAGCCAAGAGATTCAAAAACAACAAAGTTTAGATAAATCCTACGAGGTTCCACACAACAGATTAAAGTACTCGGGCATCCGACCCGAAGGAGTTTTAACAGTTACAAAACCACTCGGCATACTAAGGCAAATTTAATAAGATCATAAAAGTTTGTTCACTCCGCAGGAGGGGGCCTGGCAGGCTCGACGAACTCATCCAGGTCGATTCCATCTGCAATTCGAGTAGCGGTAGCAATGAAGGTCTCCATGAAAGACTGGATGTCAAGTCTCTTGGCGTTGGCAACCTTGATTGCTGCTAGCTTTTCTTACTTAGCCTCCTTGCAATGGACTCGAACAAGTGACAGAGCTACGTCAGCACCGCATCGAGCAGACGACTTCTTCCATTCCTGCACTCGACCAGGAATCTCATTAAGTCGAGTCATCAAGGACTCGAGGTCATTTTGGAGCGTCTCCTTTAGCCAAAGCGCCATGTTGATCCGTGACACCGCAACCTTCAGGCGAGCGAGGTAGTCTGTGACAATGGCAAGACGGGATTCCAGTCGGAGCACGTTCATAGCAGCTTCATCATTGACAGGGGAATTGATGGGGTCCAAGCTCGTCTCGATTTTCCCATTTTCATCCTCAAAGTTGATAGAAGTCTGCAATCACAAAGAGCTAATGAGTCGACCGATTTGTGGTGACTTGACGACACCAAAACAGACGGACAAGGAAGATACCTTCAAGCATAAGGAATAACTTCTTGGCAAGTGCTCCCAGATAGGCCTCCAGGTCACTTCTCTTACGAGAAATGCCTTCAATCTTGTCGTTCAAAGCAACCTTGTCTTTCTTCAGACAGGTCACTTCTCAATTGGCCTCGGCAAGAGACGTCTTCAACTTGGTATTGTCTTCCTCGAGCGCCCCAACTGAAGCTAGCTTCTTATCGGCCAGTGTTGTTTTTTCCTGAGCATCCTTTTGCGTTGCGGCAAGATCAAGATCCTTCTGTGCCAGAGCCTGTCTCATTTTCTCTAAAAATATATATACAAAAAAAAGCACTCGGTTTAGAGAGATGAATGAAGAGGCGACTAGAGGAACAATCCAATTACACAGTCGACAAGTTGTTACCTTCCATACCAGCTGCTTCGTCTTTGGCCTTCTGCAAGTTTTGCTTGGCCAAGTCCAGGTCAAGGTTGAGCAGCCTCCGCTTCTCTTCAAATTTAGAAAACTTGGAGATGAGCTCACAAGATTTCTGAAGTTAGTAAAAGTTGCATCAGCGGACATAATTGAAGATTATTCGCTTCCGAGTGAAAAGAACTCTAAGACTACCGCAGAATCAAACATTCAATAGTAGTCTCAGGGACTACACCCAGTAGGTGCACTTAGTGTGCCCCCACTGGTCCAGATTCCACTCGACATGGTCTGCCCAGACTAAGTGGAAAGAGAAAAAAGAGAAAAGAAAAAAGAAAATGGCAACAGTTATTCTCAGACCCCAACTGACTGCCTACAGTCGACCGTGGTCTCCGGGACTACACCCAGTGGGTGCACTCAGCGTTCCCCCACTGGTTCAGGTTCCACTCGACATGGTCTGCCCAGACCGAGTGGAAGAACCGAACAACAAGATATTTTGATAAAGTCCCCCGCTGAATCACACATTCGACAGTGGCCTCGGGGACTACACCCAGGGGTGCACTCTATGTGCCCCCACTAGTCCAAAACTACAATTGACATAACCTAGTCGACTCGACTGGAAGAACTACTCAGCATAAATTGAAACACCCAGTGGGTGTACAGATGCGGAAAATAGACCGACAACTAGATGCACAACGAAAAGTTTTCGGGTAGCATATCCTAACAGAACAAGTGTCAAGATAGGAGTTCATTCGGAAACCAACTTACTTGGACATTGGCTCGGAGGGCTGCACTGGCATCATAGGCAGCTTGACTGTTCTCGTGCACTGTCTTCACCCGCTCCATCATCAGGCCCGCTTGGCGTATGGCTTCTATAGCAGCGCTTGCCTAGTCCTCCGATGAAGAATGGAGACGGTGGTCTAGTCACGGCTGCTTGAGAATCTGAGGCATGGTGTTGGACAGATGAAGCAGGGACTGGCACAGTCGACGATGAAGGGCGTTCACTCGACACTGGAACAACAAAGGTAACAGAAGCCCGGTTCACGTCTCCAGGCTGTTGAATCACTGGCTCCGTCACCAGCACCGATTGGGACGTCTGGCCAACGGATGCCTTCTTGCTCGAAGCCCTGCCCCTCCTTCCCATGGCCCTCTATGTCACGTCTTCGTCATCATCTGGAAGTTCAATGAAATTGGGTTGAAAGTGCGTTATATCGACTAGAGGGGGGTGAATAGGCGATTTTTATGAAATTCTTCACTGAGGAATTTGCCGGTGAGGAAATTCCATAGCGAAGAACTACTAGCAGCGGAATAAGTACTCAAAAGTAAACATAACTGAACACAGGCATAGTCATCATGATGAAATGAAGACAGGCACAGAGTACAGGAAGCGTAAGCACAGGATAACACAGGATGAAGACAAACAGACTGAAGAAATTGAACTGAGGAAATTGAGAAAGTCTTCAGACAAAGTCTTCAAACACAGATATGAACAAGCACACAACACAGTTATGAAGAAATGAAAGAGTTGAAGAAAAAGAACCAGTAAGCTTGGTGAAGACAACGATTTGGTACACCAGTTCCAACTGTTGTCTCAGTTGTACGTCTGGTTGGAGCGGCTGAGTATTTAAACTCAAGGGCACACAGTCCCGGACACCCAGTCCTAAACACGCAGCTCAGGACACCAAGTCCTCACCGTATTCTCCTTGAACTAAGGTCACACAGACCTCGTCCAATCACTCATGGTAAGTCTTCAGGTGACTTCCAAACCTTCACAAACTTGGTCACTCGGCGATCCACAATTCCTCTTGGATGCTCTAGACCTTGACGCCTAACCGTCTGGAAGAAGCATAGTCTTCAAAGGTAACAAGCGTCGAATCCACTCAGGATCAATCTCTTCAGTGATGCTCAATCACTCGGGGTTTGTAGGTGTTTGGGTTTTGGGTTTTTGGTTTTTCCTCACTTGATGATTTTTGCTCAAAGTGCTCAGAGGATGGGTTGCTCTCAAATGACAAGTGTCAGTTTCTCTCGGAGCAGCCAACCAGCTAGTGGTTGTAGGGGGCGGCTATTTATAGCCTAGGGAGCAGCCCGACATGATAAGACATAAGTGCCCTTCAATGATATGACCATTAGGTGGATAGATATTTTGGGACAGCTGGCGCATAGCACAGCAACGGTCGGAATTTTGAGTAGCAAAATCCTCAGGGCTATCATGTTCCTCACTGTGTAGGCAATCCGCACTGACGAATTCCTAACTCCTCAGTCAGAATAAATTCCTCAGAGACCAGAAGAACTTCGTCTCTGTCACTGTAGAATATGACTGGACTGTATGAGATTTCCAAAGGCTTCACTCGAAGGGATTGGTAGGTGTAGGATTTTAAGTTGAGCATCACATGGAAATTTTTCCTTAGTATTTCCTCGACCCCCTTTAACAGTATGGTGTTTCCTATGACTCAAGAAAGAGAAAATAAAACTACGAAAACATAAGTCTTCACGCTTCATGTTCCTCAAATGAATACCAAGTCTTCAAGGTCACACCAATTTCTTCACTTTCAAAGTCTTCAGAAAGTCTTTTCAGAAATTCAAAGTCTTCTGTCGAAGAACTTCATTTTTAGGAGTCAACTTTCTCTGTAAATATCAAACTCCTCATAGACTTATAGACCTGTGTACACTCACAAACGCATTAGTCCCTTAACCTATAAGTATTCAATACACCAAAATCACTAAGGGGCACTAGATGCACTTACAATCTCCCCCTTTTTGGTGATTCATGACAATATAGGTTAAGTTTTCAACGGGGATAAACATATGAAGTGTAAATACTGATATTGAGGAATTTGATTGCAAGATATAGAAGAACTCCCCCTGAATATGTGCATGGTGAGGTATTTGCTTTTGAAGCATTGCACACTTGAAGAGTAGAATCATGGAGATCTCCCCCTATATCTTGTAATTTATACATGCATTTGACATATCATTATGAAGAATTTGAAATGCATCATGAAATATGGTGACTGGTGTAATTCATCATGCGTGCATTAGCATATATGAGGAATAAGCATGCAGAAAAACATATCAAAAGTATCAGAGCACCATCAGGTTTAAGTTTACAACTCGATCCAATAAAGTCTCAGAAGAATGAGAGTTGTAACTTCAAAAGAAATGCCGATATAGAAAGACCCGCTTGAAGACTTGTAAGTGCATCTAGTGCCCCTTAGTGATTTTGGTGTATTGAAGACTTATAGGTTAAGGGACTAATGTGTGTGTGAGTGTACACAGGTCTATAAGTCTATGAGGAGTTTGATATTTACAGGAAAAGTCGACCCCTAAAAATGAATATCTTCAACTGAAGATTTTGGTATTTCTGAAGACTTTCATGAAGACTTTGAAAGTGAAGAAATTGGTGTGTCCGTGAAGACTTGATATTCATGCGAGAAATATGAAGCTTGAAGACTTTCGTGTTCATAGTTTTGTTTTTCTCTTTCTTGAGTCATAGGAAACACCGTACTGTTAAAGGGGGTCGAGGAAATACTAAGGAAAAATTTCGATGTGATGCTCAACTCAAAATCCTACACCTACCAATCCCTTCGAGTGAAGCCATTGGAAATCTCATACAGTTCAGTCAATTTCTTCAGTGACAGAGACGAAGTTCTTCTGGTCTCTGAGGAGTTAGGAATTCGCCAGTGCGGATTGCCTACACAGTGAGGAACATGATAGCCCTGAGGATTTTGCTACTCAAAATTCCGACCATTGCTGTGCTATGCGCCAGCTGTCCCAAAATATCTATCCACCTAACGGTCATATCATTGAAGGGTCGGGCTGCTCCCTAGGTTATAAATAGCCGCCCCCTACAACCACTAGCTGGTTGGCTGCTCCAAGAGAAACTGACACTTGTCATTTGAGAGCAACCCATCCTCCGAGGACTTTGAGCGAAAATCATCAAGTGAGGAAAAACCAAAAACCCAAAACCCAAACACCTACAAACCCCAAGTGATTGAGCATCACTGAAGAGATTGATCCTGAGTGGATCCGACGCTTGTTACCTTTGAAGAATGTGCTTCTTCCAGACGGTTAGGCGTCATGGTCTAGAGCATCCAAGAGGAATTGTGGATCGCCGAGTGACCAAGTTTGTGAAGGTTTGGAAGTCGCCTAAAGACTTACCACGAGTGATTGGATGAGGTTTGTGTGACCTTAGTTCAAGGAGAATACGGTGAAGAATGGTTGTTTTGGACTAAGTGTCCTTGACTGGGTGTCCTGGACTGTGTGTCCTCGAGTTTAAATACTCAGACGCTCCAACCAGAGGTACAACTGAGACAGCAGTTGGAACTGGTCTACCAAATCATTGTCTTCACCGAGCTTACTGGTTCTATTTCCTCAACTCTTTCATTTCCTCATATCTATGTTGTTTGTTTGTTCATATCTGTGTTTGAAGACTTTGACTGAAGACTTTCTCAATTTCCTCAGTTCAATTTCTTCAGTCTGTTTGTCTTCATCCTATGTTATCCTATGATTACGCTTCCTGTACTCTGTGCCTGTCTTCACTTCATCATGATGACTATGCTTGTATTCTGTTATGTTTACCTTTGAGTACTTATTCCGCTGCTAGTAGTTCTTCGCTAACGAATTTCCTCACCGGCAAATTCCTCAGTGAAGAATTTCATAAAAATCGCCTATTCACGCCCTCTAGTCGATATAACGCACTTTCAATTGGTATCAGAGCAAGGTACTCCCTTGTTCTGTGTGATTTTGGTTTAACCGCCTAGAGTTTTAGTTATGTCGACCGCAGGTATGACGAAGGTGACATGCCCCATCTTTGGCGGTCACGAGTATCCCAAGTGGAAGGCCATGATGAAGAAACGCCTCATGGCGATGAACAACGAGTTATGGACCGTCACTGAGATTGGCCTGACTGATCTGTGCAAGATGGCGGATGCTGATGACATTCGCAAGTATACTCTTCTCAACCTCACGGTGAAGGATGTCATCTGCTCCAGCCTGTCACAAAATCAGTTCAGGAATATCATGCATCTCGATCATGCGAAGCTCATCTGGGACCGTCTCTCTGAGGTCTATGAAGGTCATCGAACTTGTCATGATCCTTGGTTTGAGGACTTCAAGGAATCTCTCAAAATGATGACATTCGAACCAGAATCATCATCTTCTGCATCATGCCTTATGGCAAAAGATGCTAAGGTAACTGAATGCTACCTATCCGAGTCTAGTGATGATGAATCTGGTGATGAATTTGGACCCACCTATGTTAAACTTGCTTCCCTTGCTACTAAACAACAAAGAGCTTTGGAAAAAGCTCACTATATGGTAAACAAGAGCGATGATATGTTGGGTGAGGAAATGGATCAGTCAAAGGCTTTGGCTGAAAGTCTTCAGAGACTTCATACTAAGTATGACACCCTTCAAGATCAACATAACACTCTCTTATCGGATCATGAGAAGCTTTCTTATGAATTTCTTCAAAGAAAGCAAGACCTTGAGAAGCTAAGAGTGAGTTATGAAGATCTTCAAAAGGAGCGCGATTCATTACTTGCTCAACAAATCAGCGCATCTCAGGAAGAATTTGTTCCTCCATTCTTGAAGTGCATTAAACGTGAATCTGCTAATTCTTCACCTGAATGTTCAAATGATGCTAATGTTTCAAATTCTTCACATGCCTCTGCTATCACTAATTCCTCATCTGAGGACATTGCTAGTATCACTGACAATGCAGGGCTAAAGGAATTGTACACGACAGGCATGTACAAAAGCCTCAAAGGGCATCAGGCTCTTTGTGATGTGCTTAAAAAGCAGATCCTCAACAGGAACCCTAGGAAAGAGGGTATCGCCTTTGAGAGGAAACTCAATGCTGATGGTACATATTGGAAGCCTGAGCAGTACCCCAAAACTACATGGGTTGCTGCAAAGGGACCTCCAGTTGATCCATCTAACTTATCTGGATTTGCATGTGAATCTCCTCATTCTGATGATGAGTCAATTGACTCCAACTATAAGCTACTCAAAAATTAGAATGGTGAAGTATTTGCTAGATATATTGGCACTAACTGCAGGAACGGCTCGCCTATGAAGAAAATCTGCGTTCCCAAAAGATGCCTTGAAAATCTTCAGGTGAATGTCATCATGACGCCACCTGTGAAGAATAGGAACCCCAGATCAAATTCCTCATACGGACCAAATTCCTCATATGGATCAAAGTCCTCATATGAACATCATCATGCTAACCCGTCTGTTTCGCAGGGAAGATCTAAGGATTATGGATATGTGCATTATTCTTCAAATCATTATGTCCATAAGTCCTCGAAGAATTTCTCTGCTTACTCATATGCTTACTCTAACCCATCTTATGTGAAACGAAATGGATTGGCTTCTATGCCATCCTTCTCGTATGGAGCTCGCAGAATGATGAACTCTTTGCCACCCCTTCAGATGTGGGTGGTGAAGAAAAAGAACTAATCTCTTCTGCAGGGTCAGGTCTCCAGATGCACGTAATTGTCTGAAGAATTTGCTGGAGACCTGAGCATGCCTGATAGGACGCAGGCTAATCATGAAGAAATGAACTTTCATTTCTCACGTCCTCATATTGCTTTATCAGTTCTCTTACTTGATGAAATTGATCTGATGAATTGATGTCATATTCTTCACTGATGAAGTATATGAGTTTGTAAGCTGCACTAATTCATCTGCAGGATGATCAACCCAAAGCCACTGAGTGGGTCCTTGATAGTGGATGTACAAACCACATGACTGGTGACAAGAATCTATTGATGGATGCTCCATTATCTCCGTCGCTTCTGAAGCATATCATCTTTGCTGACAAAGGCAAAAGTCAGGTATTGGGTCTAGGTAAGGTTGCGGTTACAAAGGATCGACACATGGACAAAGTCATGCTTGTTGAGTCCTTTGGATACAACCTTATGTCTGTCTCAATGCTTTGTGATCTTGATATGGTTGTTGTCTTTGGCAAGTACCGTTGTGTTGTGGTTATGGAAGCTGACAATTCCAAAGTCTTCGAAGGCTTTAGGAGAGGAGACCTGTATATTGTTGATTTCTCTACAGGACCACAACCAGCTGTGTGCTTACTTGCAAAAGCTTCAGAAGGCTGGCTCTGGCATCGACGACTTGGTCACGCAGGCATGAGGAATTTGCACACGCTTGCGAAGAAGAAGCATGTCATTGGCATCGAGGATGTCAAATTCCTCAAGGATCACCTATGCGGAGCCTGTGAAGCTGGGAAGATGACCAAGGCCAAGCATCCAGCGAAGACTATCATGACCACCACTCACCCATTTGAATTGCTTCACATGGATCTCTTTGGTCCTAATCATTATTCTGCTATCTCAAATGAAGCATCTCAATATGGCTTTGTTATTGTTGATGATTATTCTCGTTACACATGGGTACACCTTGTTACTTACAAACATGAAGTGCAGGAAGTCTTCAAACGATTTCCCTCGAGGGCTTCAACCAACTTTGGTGTGAAGATCAAGCACATCAAAAGTGACAATGGCACTGAGTTCAAGAATTCAGATCTCGATGACTATCTTGATGAACTTGGTATCACTCATGAGTTATCTACTGCTTACACTCCTCAGCAGAACGGCGTCGTGGAGCGCAAGAACAGGACTCTTGCTGAGATGGCTCGCACTATGCTTGATGAATACAAAACGCCTCGTCGTTTCTGGACTGAGGCAATTGGTACTGCGTGCCACATCATCAACAGAGTATATCTTCACAAATTCTTCAAAAAGACTTCCTATGAACTCCTCACTGATAAGAAACCCAATATAAGTTATTTCAAAACTTCGGTGCTAAATGTTGGATTAGAGATCCTCATCACAACTCAAAATTTGCACCGAAAGCACATGAAGGTTTTATGCTTGGTTACGAAAAGGACTAACGTTCTTCACAAAGTTGTTGAAACTGTAAATGTGCGGTTCGATGAAACTAATGGCTCGCAAAGAGAGCCCCTACCTACTGTGATAGATGAACCAGCACCTGAGGAAACTATCAAGTTCAAGGCTACTGAGGATGTCATTCCTACTGAAGAATCTGCTGAAGAATTCATTCCAGAACATGGAGAACGTCGAGCTAATGCACCTGAAGAAAATGGTGCTGAAGAAAACGCTGATCAAATTCTTCAACGACAACCAGCTCATCCTCGCATTGCAAAAGAAGTGCAAGTTGAAAAGATCATCAATGACATCAAAGTGCTAGGTCCTCTCACATGCTCAAAAGCTTCACATTTGTCTAACTTTTGTGGGCAGTATGCTTTTGTCTCTATGACAGAGCCCACTAAGGTAGATGAAGCATTTCTGGAGCCTGAGTGGATTCAGGCCATGCAAGAAGAATTACATCAGTTCGAGCTCAACAATGTCTGGGAACTGGTCAAACATCCAGATCCTCGCAAGAACAATATCATCGGCACAAAGTGGATCTACCGCAACAAGCAAGATGAAAATGGCCTTGTGGTGAGGAATAAGGCACGGCTTGTAGCGCAAGGCTACACACATGTTGAAGGAATTGATTTCGATGGAACTTTTGCACCTGTTGCTAGACTTGAGGCAATTCGCATATTGCTTGCGTATGCTAACCATCATGATATCACTCTATATCAAATGGATGTGAAAAGTGCATTCCTCAATGGTAAGCTTGAGGAAGAAGTATATGTTGCTCACCCCCCAGGTTTGGAAGATCCAAAGAATCCTGACAAAGTCTTTAGAGTCAATAAGGCCCTCTATGGCCTCAAGCAGGCCCCACGGGCTTGGTATGATACCTTGAAGGAACTCTTCATGAATAAAGGCTTCAAACCCGGTTCACTCGACCCTACTCTTTTCACTAAATCTTATGATGGTGAATTGTTTGTGTGCCAAGTATATGTTGATGATATTATCTTTGGCTGTACTGACCAACGTTATAGTGATGAATTCGCCTATATGATGAGTGAAGAATATCAAATGTCTAGGATGGGAGAGTTGAAATTCTTCTTAGGTCTTCAAATTCGTCAACAACACAATGGCATATTCATATCTCAGGAGAAATACCTCAAGGATGTACTGAGGAAATTCGGCATGCAAGATTGCAACGGCGTCAAAATTCCTATGCCCACAAATGGCCATCTGTGCACTGATGAAAATGGTATTGACTTCGATCATAAGGTATACCGCTCCATGATAGGTTCCTTATTATACTTATGTGCATCTAGGCCAGATATAATGCTTAGTGTTTGCATGTGTGCCCGATTTCAAGCTGCACCGAAGGAATCACACCATAAGGCTGTGAAGCATATTCTTCGATATCTAGCTCACACACCAACACTTGGATTATGGTACCCCAAGGGCTCGGCTTTTGATCTTGTTGGATATTCTGACTCTGACTATGCTGGTGATCGTGTGGATCGCAAGTCAACATCTGGTACATGTCATTTCCTCGGACGATCTTTGGTCTGTTGGTCCTCGAAGAAACAGAACTGCGTATCACTATCTACTGCTGAAGCTGAGTACATTTCCTCTTGTTCTTGCTGTGCTCAATTGCTATGGAAGAAGCAAACTCTCAAGGACTACGACGTCAACATGAAGAATGTTCCTCTCTTCTGTGACAATGAGAGTGCCATCAAGATTTCTCACAACCCAGTTCAGCACTCGAAGACAAAGCACATTCAGTTTCGTCATCATTTTCTTCGTGATCATGTGTTGAAGGGTGACATTTCTATTGAGCATGTGAAGACTGAAGAACAGCTAGCTGATATCTTCACAACGCCCTTGGATGAGAAGAGATTTAGCAAGTTGCGGTGTGAGCTAAATATCCTAGAATCTTCGAATGTTCTTCGAAAAGGACACTCATCCTAACACTTATGCAAAATTGATGACTTAGATGTGCAACACATGAAGAAACATTTTTCTTCAGTCAATGAAGAATAACACTCTTGGTGTGAAGAAATTAACAAAGAATTTGATTCTCAGAACCCTGATAATTGTACGCGGTGTCTGAAATCATCATTCTTATACGGTGGGTCACGCCACCACCAAAAGTTGAAATTCCTCAAATTATTCATATTCTTCAACTTTGCATAGTCTTCAGTGGTTCCTTCGTTTTTCTTCATTGGCTATATATATATATATATATATGAGTTTATGTCCTCTACAGCATTCACTTATTGCTATTTCTTCAAGTTGGTTTTCTGCTAAGTGAATGTGATCGGACCCTTCCCCTCTATGCTATACTCAACCCAATCTGTTCACAAATTCTTCATGTGCGTTCTATTTGACACTCGTTCAAAATCTTCACTGTGTCCTTGTCAGCTGAAGAAATTGCGAACGGAACTTTAAAACCTATCGTATCGAAATTTTCGGTTTTGCCGCTCAAACTGTTCCGCATCCCACGATACACTTATCCACTCACTCACGATCTAACATGATCTCCACCTCTCACTACGTGGGTGACACGTGTCATGCGAATGAGAAGGGTCAGGGGCACGTTCGTCCAATTTCTTCGGGCGAGCAGTTTTTCACCGTGGCTATAAATACCCCTCCTTCCCTTCCTCACTTCTTTTACTCCGCTCGACCTCTCTCTCCAGCTTGAGCTTCTCAAACCCTAGCGCCGCCGCTACTTCATCGCCGCCGGTGAGGAAGAGCTTCACTGCCTCGACCTCGTCGCCGACGTCCTCGCGCCGACCGCGGACATCTTCACTCCGCCGCCGTCGTAGCCGTCTTCCTCCGCCAAGTTAGGGCGTGGAAGATCTACACAGACGAACTTCACATCTCCTCACTCCAGTTCGTCGTGTTATTCGTCCAGGGTAAATAAAAGTTACTTTTACTGCCCTTGTTGATTCGAATGATTATCTACAAAATCTTCAAAAGTGTTTTTCTTCATATCTTCACACACTGAACACCTCACAAAGTCATCTGTTCTTGATTCGTTTCTCTAAGCATCATTTTTCTTCAAGATTCCTCAATTGTGTGGATCTTCGATCTATACAACACTGGAACCTAAGACAAAGAACGCTTAGTGAAAATCTTCAAGACTCATCTGGTCAAATTCCTCAAACTTGTTCATTTTGAAAAACCTTCTGAGAATGCATATGACCTCTCTAAATTCCTCGCAACTATACTCTGTTCACAGGTACACATGTCAGCTGCTGAATCACTAGGTTCTCATCAACTTAACTCATTTGCAGTGTTCCTCGAAGAAAAGATGCATACTTCTTCAGAGAATTCAATTGTTCAAATTCCTCAACTGAAGAAAATGGCTGATGGTAAAGGCCACAGAAGGGAGGAAAGAGGCCTGAGGTAAATATAGCGTTTGAAATCCCTGATGACATATATGCTGGGTACTGCACACCTATTGAGGAAACCAAGAATGAGCGCAAAGTACGCATTCAGAAGATAGAGAGGAGATGGGCAAGAGAATGGAGGGAGTACAGATATGTCACTCCTAAGTACATGAAGAAATTCGCACTCAATCCTCCATGCCCAAGAGCTCCATTGGCACCTGGCCAAATAGCAGATCCCACCAGCCTCAAGCGCGGTGAGGACTATCCTGATGAATGGGACAAGCACCAAGGCAAGTTGGCTAAGAAAGCCAAAGAAACAGTGAGGAAATTTAATGAAGACTCTGCTGCTGCTGCTGCCTCTGCTGAGGTCCTTGCTGTCAAGCCAAAGAAGGCTATGTCAAAGAAGCCTGCGCGCAAGCCAAGTGCTTCCTCAGCAATGCCCTCACGGCCAGAATCATCAAAGCCCTCACGGCCAATTCCTCATGCTGCTCCTATTCCTCCAAAGTCCTCGGCTCCTCCGCCAAAGCCTTCAATTGTTCTAACCAAATCCTCAGCACCTGTGCATCTCGCTTCGTGCCAAAGGACTGTCGGCATCTCCATTGCCTCAGGTGTCTCAGCTAGTTCCTCAGCTGGCCCCTCTCTGCTGAAGACAAAGGCCACTGCTGGACGAGGTCCACGCCCAAGTCCTCAAACGAAGCAAGTCGCTTTCCAATTTCCGTCTGATGAAGATGAAGCTGATGATGATGAACTTGCAGAAATCATCAGAGACAGGCAAGTCAGGGCCGCTAGAGCCAAAGGATCAGAGGTGCCACTGCTTTTGGATCCCGAGATGATCCTCAACTACATTGATGATTGGCACAAGGACCCCAACACTCCCTTGCCTGACTTCAAGCTGACTCCTGGCCAGATTCACATGCTGACCCACTTCATTCAAGAAGAAAAGTGGAAATTTTAGAAGGCCAGGCAGATCAAGAAAGCGCAGTACAAGCAAGAGCGCTATCTGAAGAAAAACATTGTCTCTATGACAACTGAAGAACTTGTCACTACTCAGAGTGAGATTAAGAAACTCAGTGATGACTTTGAAGCATATCGCGTTGATTGGCTTGGAGCCAAGGTTCATTTTGTGAAACTTGCGGATAACTTCACTTCCAATGTTGCAGCCCCAACGCAACAGGAAATTCCTCAGGCTGAAGCATCTGCTCAGCCTACTGAAGAAAATGATAGCACCGTTGATGACAATCAGGCTGCTGAAGATAATGTGAGTTCCAGGGCTGACGACTGCATTCCAGCCGCTGAAGAAATTGCCAGGGCACCCACTAGTGGTGTGCCTGAAGAAACTGAAGAACTCAGGGCAACTTCATCAGTTGTGCCTAAAGAAAATCAACCAAATTCCTCAATTGTTCCTGCACCAACTTCAACTCCAATCCTTCCATCTGCATCGGATGTGAAGAAGACCAAGGCTGCAGAGCGTGCTGCAGTGAAGAAAAGTAAAGCATCAGCTGCTTCAGATTCTTCATCTCCAAAGAAAATGAAGCCTATGACAAGTTCATTTGCACATCCGATTGATGTTGTTCCCATCTCAACCAGGCCATCAAAGGACCTTGTTCCTTTTGATGAAGAATATGTGATCCCCAGCGGATCTGATGAAGCAACTCATTCTGCTACTTCGTCTGAACCGTTGGATGAAGAAATTGAAGTGGATGCGATCCCTTCAACACCTATCATCTCCTCGCCTATGCCTTAGTTCACAGCTGAAGAGGCTGGCGTTGAAGGAATGGAAGATGAAGATGTGGACATTGGCTGCTCCACACCCATAATCAGTGATGAATTCTGGGAAAGTCAGCATCCAAACTCTCCAATGTTCACCCCTCTACAGCAAATTCCTCAGTCCCCCACACAAACTGTTCACATGGACTTTGAAGAAACTCATCCCACTGCATCTGTCCATGAGGAAATTCCAGCCACTAGCGCTGAAGAAACTGCTGCTGCTGAACAACCAACTACGCAGACTGCCACTGAGGAGGAACCAGAAATTCCTCAGCCTGAAGAACCTGCGATTGAGATTCCTGAGGTCGTGATGCAACTCACTGACACTCCTCTGCCGAAGCCTAAGGATCCATTCTCACGCAAGCAAAAGTTCAAGGCTGATGATTTCTTCGGCGAGCACGTATTCTTCGAAGATTACAACCCATATGACTCTGCTCGCATTAGGAAGAGGCGTTTCTGGACTGCTTGTCAAGCCAATTTCTATTCCTCAGTGCTGTTCAACAAGGAGAAGACTTTCTACCATGAGCATATTCCTCACGTAGATATGGAATCTCTGCCGTGCTTCGCACCAGTCCTCAGTGTTCTTCACGACGCTGGGCTGCTCAACTTTTGCTCTGACATCTGCGATTGGAACGAAGAACTGATTCTTCAATTCTATGCAACACTGCACATCACCGAAGATGCTGAAGATGTGAATTCATGGGTGCTGGACTGGATGTCTGAAAACACTCACTACACTGCACCAGCCTCTGAATTGCTTCGTGCTCTACCACTCAGTCCTCCCCTTGAAGAAGCTCACTGCATCTACAGTGAACCTGAGCTCACACATCATTACATGCAGGTGCTGATGAAACCTTTGAAGCCAGGTCAAGCACCAAGAACCAAATTCCTCGTCAAGGAATTGTTGTACGTGCCCAGAACTGTCTATCGTATTCTTATGAGGACAATCAGTCCTATCAAAGGCCACGACTCATCTGATGAGGAAATTGTTGGCATCATGAAGAATCTGGTAATCAACATCATTCATGGCATTCCTGTCAATTATCACGATTTCTTCATGAGGACTATGGCCAATGTTGCACTGTCTCCATTTGAGCTGAAGCCTTATGCACCTTGGATCATGAGATTCCTTAGGACAAGGTCTTCACTCAACTACAAAGCTGATTTCCAGAATCATCTCAGCTACTTGCCCCCAATTGAAGTCCTCAAGCAGACATATTCCTCAGTTGATGGAAAGGGCAAGGCACCAGCTGTAATTGATGAAGGCATTCGTCCATTGGATGGTTAGTTTCGCAAAGCTGCATCTTATTCCACCAATGATGACTCTGCCACACATGACTCTGCCAATGCACCCAAGTCCACTCCTCAAGCCACTGCTCCGCGCGTGATGACTGGCTGTGAACTTCTGCTTAGTCTTCACCGGAAGGTGGATCAAAATCACAAATGGGTTAAGCGTCAGTTTGGTTCACTTCTTCACAACATGACTGCCACACACAATGCAGTGAAGAAAAACCACTACTACCTCCATCAAGTCTTCGGTCGCACCTGGGCAATCCTGTCACATCTGTATGGTGAAGAAGATCTGAAGAACATGGGTCTTAATGAAGATTTTGACTGGTCTGCACCTCCACCGAAGAAATTCAAGAAGGTCAAGGTTCCTTCTCTGGTGGCCAGCTCATATTCTTCATCGCGCGACACTGATGAACATGAAGATTTGGATGACACTGCGGCAGGCCCTACATCAACCAACGACCCCAACAACGATGGCGCTCCTTCATCAACATGATTATCTTCAGGGGCGTTAGTCCTCATTTTCGATCCTTTTGGTCATTCGATGACAAAGGGGGAGAAATATGAGTTAGTCTTCAAGCGGGTCTACTATATGGGCGCTTTTTTTTGCTAAGTTACAACTCTCGTTCTTCTGAAACTTTATTGGATCGAGTTTTAATCTTAAAGCTGATGGTGCTCTGATACTTTTGATGCACTATGCTCTGATACTCTTGATGCACTATTCTGCATGCTTATTCCTCGTTAATATTATTGCACGCATGCTGAATTTCATCAGGCACCATATTTCATCATGCATTTCAAATTCTTCATATTATATGTTAAATGCGTATATGAATTACAAGATATAGGGGGAGATCTCCATGATTCAACTCTTCAAGTGTGCATTGCTTCAAAAGCAAATTCCTCACAATGCACATCTTCAGGGGGAGTTCTTCTATATCTTGCAATCAAATTCCTCAATATCAGTATTTACACTTCATATGTTTATCCCCGTTGAAAACTTAACCTATATTGTCATCAATCACCAAAAAGGGGGAGATTGTAAGTGCATCTAGTGCCCCTTAGTGATTTTGGTGTATTGAAGACTTATAGGTTAAGGGACTAATGCGTGTGTGAGTGTACACAGGTCTATAAGTCTATGAGGAGTTTGATATTTACAGGAAAAGTCGGCCCCTAAAAATGAATATCTTCGACTGAAGATTTTGGTATTTCTGAAGACTTTCATGAAGACTTTGAAAGTGAAGAAATTGGTGTGTCCGTGAAGACTTGATATTCATGTGAGAAATATGAAGCTTGAAGACTTTCGTGTTCATAGTTTTGTTTTTCTCTTTCTTGAGTCATAGGAAACACCGTACTGTTAAAGGGGGTCGAGGAAATACTAAGGAAAAATTTCCACGTGATGCTCAACTCAAAATCCTACACCTACCAATCCCTTCGAGTGAAGCCATTGGAAATCTCATACAGTTCAGTCAATTTCTTCAGTGACAGAGACGAAGTTCTTCTGGTCTCTGAGGAATTTGTCCTGACTGAGGAGTTAGGAATTCGCCAGTGCGGATTTGCCTACACAGTGAGGAACATGATAGCCCTGAGGATTTTGCTACTCAAAATTCCGACCATTGCTGTGCTATGCGCCAGCTGTCCCAAAATATCTATCCACCTAACGGTCATATCATTGAAGGGCATTTATGTCTTATCATGTCGGGCTGCTCCCTAGGCTATAAATAGCCGCCCCCTACAACCACTAGCTGGTTGGCTGCTCTGAGAGAAACTGACACTTGTCATTTGAGAGCAACCCATCCTCCAAGGACTTTGAGCGAAAATCATCAAGTGAGGAAAAACTGAAAACCCAAACACCTACAAACCCCAAGTGAGAGCATCACTGAAGAGATTGATCCTGAGTGGATCCGACGCTTGTTACCTTTGAAGACTGTGCTTCTTCCAAACGGTTAGGCGTCATGGTCTAGAGCATCCAAGAGGAATTGTGGATCGCCGAGTGACCAAGTTTGTGAAGGTTTGGAAGTCGCCTGAAGACTTACCACGAGTGATTGGACAAGGTCTGTGTGACCTTAGTTCAAGGAGAATACGGTGAAGACTGGGTGTCTTGGACTAAGTGTCCTTGACTGGGTGTCCGGGACTGTGTGTCCTCGAGTTTAAATACTCAGCCACTCCAACCAGACGTACAGCTGAGACAACAGTTGGAACTGGTCTACCAAATCATTATCTTCACCGAGCTTACTGGTTCTATTTCCTCAACTCTTTCATTTCCTCATAACTCTGCTGTGTGTTTGTTCATATCTGTGTTGGAAGACTTTCTCAATTTCCTCAGTTCAATTTCTTCAGTCTGTTTGTCTTCATCCTGTGCTATCCTGTGATTACGCTTCCTGTACTCTGTGCCTGTCTTCATTTCATCATGATGACTATGCTTGTATTCTATTATGTTTACCTTTGAGTACTTATTCGTCTGCTAGTAGTTCTTCGCTAAGGAATTTCCTCACCGGCAAATTCCTCAGTGAAGAATTTCATAAAAATTGCCTATTCACCCCCCCTCTAGTCGATATAATGCACTTTCAAGACTAACTCAAAATTCTCCCCCTTTATCATCAAATGACCAAAAGGATCGAATATGAGGACTAATGCCCCTAAAGAATATCAAGTTGATGAAGGAGCACCAGCGTTGTTGGGGTCGTTTGTCGTAGTAGGGCCTGCCGCAGTGTCGTCCAAGTCTTCATTTTCATTAGTGTCGCATGATGAAGAATATGAGCTGGCCACCAGAAAAGGAACCTTGACCTTCTTGAATTTCTTCGGTGGAGGTGCAGACCAGTCAAAATCTTCCTTGAGACCCATTTTCTTCAGATCTTCTTCACCATACAGATGTGACAGTATTTCCCAGGTGCGACCGAAGACTTCATAGAGGTAGTAATGGTTTTTCTTCACTGCATTGTGTGTAGCAGTCGTGTTGTGAAGAAATGAACCAAATTGACGGTTAACCCATTTATGATTTCGATCCACCTTCTGGTGAAGACTAAGCAGAAGCTCATGATCAGTCATCACACGAGGAGCAGTGGCTTGAGGAGTAGACTTGGGTGCATTGGCAGAGTCATCATTGGTAGAATAAGAGGCAGCTTTGCAAAAGTGACCATCCAATGGACGAATGACTTCATCTATAACAGCTGGTGCCTTGCCCTTTTCATCAACTGAGGAATAGGTCTGCTTGAGGACTTCAATTGGGGGCAAGTAGCTGAGGTGATTCTGAAAATCAGCTTTGTAGTTGAGTGAAGACCTTGTCCTGAGGAATCTCATAATCCAAGGTGCATAAGGCTTCAGCTCAAACGTAGACAGTGCAACATTTGCCAGAGTCCTCATGAAGAAATCGTGATAATTGACAGGAATGCCATGCATGATGTTGAATACCAGATTCTTCATGATGCCAACAATGTCCTCATCACATGAGTCGTGGCCTTTGATAGGACTCATTGTCCTCGTAAGAATACGATAGACAGTTCTGGGCACATAAAATAATTCCTTCACAAGGAATTCGGTTCGTGGGGTCTGACCTGGCTTCAAAGGTTTCATCAGAACCTGCATGTAGTGATTTGTGAGCTCAGGTTCACTGTAGATGCAACGAGCTTCTTCAAGGGGAGGACTGAGTGGTTAGGCACGAAGCAATTTAGATGCTGGTGCTGTGTAGTGAGTGTTTTCAGACATCCAGTCCAGCACCCATGAATTCACATCTTCAGAATCTCCTATGATGTGCAGCGTTGCATAAAATTGAAGAATCGGTTCTTCATTCCAATCACAGATGTCAGAGCAAAAATTTAACAGTCCAGCGTCATGAAGAACACTGAGGACTGGCACGAAACACGGTAGAGATTCCATATCCACATGAGGGATGTGCTGATGGTAGAAGATTTTCTCTTTGTTGAACATCACTGAGGAATAGAAATTGGCTTGACAAGCAGTCCAGAAACGCCTCTTCCTAATGCGAGCAGAGTTATAAGGGTTGTAGTCTTCGAAGAATACATGCTCGCCGAAGAAATCATCAGCCTTGAACTTTTGCTTGCGTGAGAATGGATCCTTTGGCTTGGGCAGAGGAGTGTTAGTGAGTTGCATCATGACCTCAGGAATCGCAATCTCAGGTTCTTCAGGCCGAGGAATTTCTGGTTCCTCTTCAGTGGCAGTCTGCGTCTTCAGATGTTCAGCAGCAGCAGTTTCTTCAGCACTAGTGGCTAGAATTTCCTCATGTACAGATGAAGTGGGGTGCGTTTCTTCAGAGCCCATTTGAACAGTTTGTGGGGGGGACTGAGGTATTTGCTGCAACGGTGTGAACATTGGAGAGTTTGGATGCCGACTTTCCTAGAATTCATCACTTATTACTGGTGTGGAGCAGCCAACGTCCACATCTTCATCTTCCATTTCTTCAATGCCAGCCTCTTCAGCTGTGAACAGAGGCATGGGCGAGGAGATGACAGGTGTTGAAGGGATTGTATCCACTTCAATTTCTTCATCCAACTGCTCAGACGAAGCAGCAAAAGGAGTTTCTTCATCAGATCTGCTGGGGATCACATATTCTTCATCAAAAGGAACAAGGTCCTTCGATGGCATGGTTGAGATTGGAACAACATCAATGGGATTAGCAAATGAATTGGTCAAAGGCTTCATCTTCTTCGGAGCTGAAGAATCTCAAGTAGCTGATGCTTTCCTTTTCTTCACTGCTGCACACTCTGCAGCCTTGGTTTCTTCACATCTGATGCAGATGGAAGTATCGGAGTTGGTGTTGGCACAGGAGGAGCAGAGGAATCTGGTTGATTTTCTTCAGGCAAAACTGATGTAGTTGCCCTGATTTCTTCTGTTTCTCCAGGCGCACCTCTAGTGGATGCCCTGGCAATTTTTTCAGTGGCTGGAATGCAGTCATCAGCCCTGGAACTCACATTTTCTTCAGCAGCCTGAATGTCTTCAGCGGTGCTGGCATGTTCTTCGGTCGGCTGAGCAGATGCTTCAGCCTGAGGAACTTCCTGTTGCGTTGGGGCTGCAACATTTGAGGTGAAGTTATCAGCGAGTCTCACAAAACGAACTTTGGCTCTAAGCCAATCAGCATGGTATGTGTCAAATTCATCACTAAGTTTCTTGATCTCAAATTGAGTAGTGACAAGTTCTTCAGTTGTCATAGAGACAACTTTTTCTTCAGATAGCGCTCCTTGTACTGTGCTTTCTTGATCTGCCTGGCCTTCTCAAATTTCCATTTTTGTTCATGAATGAAGTGAGTCAGCATGTGACTTTGGCCAGGAGTCAGCTTGAAGTCAGGCATGGGAGTGTTGGGGTCCTTGTGCCAAACGTCAATGTATTCGAGGATCAACTTGGGATCCGAAAGCAGTGGCACATTTGTTCCCTTGGCTCTAGCGACCCTAACTTGCCTATCTCTGATGATTTCAGCAAGTTCATCATCATCAGCTTCGTCTTCTTCAGACGGCACTTGGAAGGCGACCTGCTTCTTCTGAGGACGAGGGTGAGAACCTCGTCCAGCAGTGGCCTTTGTCTTCAGTAGAGAGGGTCCCGTTGAGGAATTTGGTGCAGCTGAGGAACTAGCTGAAGCTCCTGAGGCAATTGAGATGCCTGTGGTCCTTTGACACGTGGCAAGATGCATAGGTGCAGAGGACTTTGTCGGAGTGGCCGAAGACTTTGGCGGAGGAGCTGAGGACTTTTGAGGAACAGGAGCAGCATGAGGAATTTGTCGTGAGGGCTTTGAGGATTCTGGCCCTGAGGGCATTGCTGAGGAACTTGGCCTTGAGGGCACTGTTGGTGAAGCACTTGGCTTGCGCGCAGGCTTCTTTGACATAGCCTTGTTCGGCTTGACAGCAGAGGCCTCAGCAGAGGCAGCAGTAGCAGTAGAGTCTTCATTGAATTTCCTCATTGCTTCTCTGGCTTGCTTAGCCAACTTGGCTTGGCGATTAGCCCATTCATCAGGATAGTCCTCACCATGCTTGAGGCTGGTGGGATTAGCTATTTGGCCAGCTGCCAATGGAGGTCTTGGGCATGGAGGATTGAGTGCGAATTTCTTCATGTACTTGGGAGTAACATACCTGTACTCCCTCCACTGTCTTGCCCATCTCCTCTCTATCCTCTGTATGCGCACCTTGCGCTGATTTTTGTCCTCTTTTCCAAACTTGGCCTCATCAAGAGTGCAGTAATCCTTGTATATGTCATCAGGGATTTCAAACGCTGTGTTGACCTCAGCCCTCTTTCCTCCTTTCTGTGGCTTCTTACTGTCAGCCATTTTCTTCAGTTGAGCAATTTGAACAATTGAATTCTCTGAAGAAGTATGCAACTTTTCTTCAAGGAACGCTGCAAATGAGTTAAGTTGATGAGAACCTAGTGATTCAGTAGCTGACATGAGTACCTGTGAACAGAGTATAGTTGCGAGGAATTTGGAGAGGTCATATGCGTTCTTAGAAGGTTTTGTAAAAAGAACAAGTTTGAGGAATTTGACCAGATGAGTCTTGAAGAATTTCACTAAGCGTTCTTTGTCTTAGGTTCCAGAGATGTGTAGATCAAAATCCACACATTTGAGGAATCTTGAAGAAAAACATAGCTTAGAGAAACGAATCAAGAACAGATGATATCTGAGGTGTTTTAGTGTGTGAAGATATGAATAAAAACACCTTTGAAGATTTTGTAGATAATCATTTGAATCAACGAGGGCACTAAAAGTAACTTTTAATTACCCTGGATGGAGAACACGACGAACAGTGAGGTGGAGAGGTGAAGTTCGTCTGTGTAGATCTTCCACGCCCTAACTTGGCGGAGGAAGACGTCTGCGGCGGCGGCGGAGTGAAGATTTCCGCGGCCGACGCGAGTACGGTGGCGACGAGGTCGAGGCAGTGAAGCTCTTCCTCACCGGTGACGATGAAGTAGCGGTGGTGCTAGGGTTTGAGAAGCTCGAGCTGGTGAAAGGTCGAGCGGAGTAAAAGAAGTGAGGAAGGGGAAGAGGGGTATTTATAGCCACAGTGAAAAACTGTTTGCCCAAAGAAATTGGACGAACATGCCCCTGACCCTTCTCATTCGCTTGACATGTGTCACCCATGTGCTGAGAGGTGGAGATCGTGTGTGATCGTGGGTGAATGGATAAGTGTATCATGGGATGTGGAACGGTTTGAGCGGCAAAGCCGAAAATTTAGATAAGATAGGTTTTAGATTTCCTTTCGCAATTTCTTCAGCTGACAAGGACACAGTGAAGATTTTGAACGAGTTTCAAATAGAACGCACATGAAGAATTTGTGAACAGATAGGGTTGAGGATAGCATAGAGGGGGAAAGGGTCCGATCACATTCACTTAGCAGAAAAACCAACTTGAAGAATTAGCAATAAGTGAATGTTGTAGAGGACATAAACTCATATATATATATATAGCCAATGAAGAAAAATGACGGAAACAGTGAAGACAATGCAAAGTTGAAGAATATGAACAATTGAGGAATTTCAACTTTTGGTGGTGGCGTGACCCACCGTATAAGAATGATGATTTCTGACACCGCGTACAATTTTCGTAGGGTTCTGAGAATCAAATTCTTCGTTAATTTCTTCACACTAAGAGTGTTATTCTTCACTGATTGAAGAAAAATGTTTCTTCATGTGTTGCACATCTAAGTCATCAATTTTGCATAAGTGTTAGGATGAGTGTCCTTTTCAAAGAACATTCGAAGATTCTAGGATATTTAGCTCACACCACAACTTGCTAAATCTCTTCTCATCCAAGGGCTTTGTGAAGATATCGGCTAGCTGTTCTTCAGTCTTCACATGCTCAATAGAAATGTCGCCCTTCAACACATGATCACGAAGAAAATGATGACGAATCTGAATGTGCTTAGTCTTCGAGTGCTGAACTGGGTTGTGAGCAATCTTGATGGCACTCTCATTGTCACAGAAGAGAGGCACATTCTTCATGTTGACGCCGTAGTCCTTGAGAGTTTTCTTCATCCATAGAAATTGAGAACAACAAGAACCAGCGGCAATGTACTCAGCTTCAGCAGTAGATAGTGATACGCAGTTCTGTTTCTTCGAGGACCAACAGACCAAAGATCGTCCGAGGAAATGACATGTACCAGATGTTGACTTGTTGTCCACACGATCACCAGCATAGTCAGAGTCAGAATATCCAATGAGATCGGTGTGATTCCTTCGATGTAGCTTGAAATCGGGCACACATGCAAACACTAAGCATTATATCTGGCCTAGATGCACATAAGTACAATAAAGAGCCAATCATGGAGCGGGATACCTTATGATCGAAGTCGATCCCATTTTCATCAGTGCACAGATGGCCATTTGTGGGCATAGGAATTTTGATGCCTTTGCAATCTTGCATGCCGAATTTCCTCAGTACATCCTTGAGGTATTTCTCTTGAGATATGAATATGCCATTGCGTTGTTGACTAATTTGAAGACCTAAGAAGAATTTCAACTCTCCCATCATAGACATTTGATATTCTTCACTCATCATATAGGCAAATTCATCACTATAATGTTGGTCAGTACAACCAAAGATAATATCATCAACATATATTTGGCACACAAACAATTCACCATCATAAGATTTAGTGAAAAGAGTAGGGTCGAGTGAACCGGGTTTGAAGCCTTTCTTCATGAATAATTCCTTCAAGGTATCATACCACGCCCGTGGGGCCTGCTTGAGGCCATAGAGGGCCTTGTTGAGTCTGAAGACTTTGTCAGGATTCTTTGGATCTTCAAAACCTGGGGGTTGAGCAACATATACTTGTTCCTCAAGATTACCATTGAGGAATGCACTTTTCACATCCATTTGATATAAAGTGATATCATGATGGTTAGCATAAGCAAGTAATATGCGAATAGCCTCAAGTCTAGCAATAGGTGCAAAAGTTTCATCGAAATCAATTCCTTCAACCTGTGTGTAGCCTTGAGCTACGAGCCGTGCCTTATTCCTCACCACAAGGCCATTTTCATCTTGCTTGTTGCGGTAGATCCACTTTGTGCCAATGATATTGTGCTTGCGAGGATCTAGACGTTTGACCAGTTCCCAGACATTGTTGAGCTCGAACTGGTGTAATTCTTCTTGCATGGCCTGAATCCACTCAGGCTCTAGAAATGCTTCATCTACCTTAGTGGGCTCTGTGATAGAGACAAAAGCATAGTACCCACAAAAGTTAGATAAATGTGAAGCTTTTGAGCGTGTGAGAGGACCTGGCGCTTTGATGCCATTGATGATCTTTTCAACTTGCACGAGGATGAGCTAGTTGTCGTTGAGGAATTTGATCAGCATTCTCTTCAGCACCAGTTTCTTCAGTATTTTCTTCAGGTGTATTAGCTCGACGTTCTTCATGTTCTGGAATGAATTCTTCAGCAGATTCTTCAGTAGGAATGACATCCTCAGTAGCCTTGAACTTGATAGTTTCCTCAGGTGTTGGTTCATCTATCATAGTAGGTAGGTGCTCTCTTTGCGAGCCATTAGTTTCAACGAACCGCACATCTACAGTTTCAACAACCTTGTGAAGAACGTTGTTGAAGACTCTGTAGGTGTGCGAGTCCTTTCCATAACCAAGCATAAAACCTTCATGTGCTTTTGGTGCAAATTTTGAGTTGTGATGAGGATCTCCAATCCAACATTTAGCACTGAAGACTTTGAAATAACTTACATTGGGTTTCTTATCAGTGAGGAGTTCATAGGCAGTCTTCTTGAAGAATTTGTGAAGATATACTCTGTTGATGATGTGGCACGGAGTATCAATTGCCTCAGTCCAGAAACAATGAGGCGTTTTGTATTCATCAAGCATAGTGCGAGCCATCTCAGCAAGAGTCCTGTTCTTGCGCTCCACGACGCCGTTCTGCTGAGGAGTATAAGGAGCAGATAACTCATGAGTAATACCAAGTTCATCAAGATAGTCATCGAGACCAGAATTCTTGAACTCAGTGCCATTGTCACTTCTGATGTGCTTGATCTTCACACCAAAGTTGGTTGAAGCCCTCGAGGAAAATCGTTTGAAGACTTCCTGCACTTCATGTTTGTAAGTAACAAGGTGTACCCATGTGTAACGAGAGTAATCATCAACAATAACAAAGCCATATTGAGATGCTTCATTTGAAACAGCAGAATAATGATTAGGACCAAAGAGATCCATGTGAAGCAATTCAAATGGGCGAGTAGTGGTCATGATAGTCTTCGCTGGATGCTTGGCCTTTGTCATCTTCCCAGCTTCACAGGCTCCGCATAGGTGATCCTTGAGGAATTTGACATTCTCGATGCCAATGACATGCTTCTTCTTCGCAAGCGTGTGCAAATTCCTCATGCCTGCATGACCAAGTCGTCGATGCCAGAGCCAGCCTTCTGAAGCTTTTGCAAGTAGACACACGGCTGGTTGTGGTCCTGTAGAGAAATCAACAATATACAGGTCTCCTCTCCTAAAGCCTTCGAAGACTTTGGAATTGTCAGCTTCCATAACCACAACACAACGGTACTTGCCAAAGACAACAACCATATCAAGATCACAAAGCATTGAGACAGACATAAGGTTGTATCCTAAGGACTCAACAAGCATGACTTTGTCCATGTGTCGATCCTTTGTGATCGCAACCTTACCTAGACCCAATACCTGACTTTTTCCTTTGTCGGCAAAGATGATATGCTTCAGATGCGACGGAGATAATGGAGCATCCATCAATAGATTCTTGTCACCAGTCATGTGATTTGTACATCCACTATCGAGGACCCACTCAGTGGCTTTGGGTTGATCATCCTGCAGATGAATTAGTGCAACTTACAAACTCATATACTTCATCAGTGAAGAATATGACATCAATTCATCAGATCAATTTCATCAAGCAAAAGAACAGATAAAGCAGTATGAGGACGTGAGAAATGAAAATTCATTTCTTCATGATTAGCCTGCTTCCTTTCAGGCATACTCAGGTCTCCAGCAAATTCTTCAGACGATTACGTACGTCTGGAGACTTGACCCTGCAGAAGAGATTAGTTCTTTTTCTTCACCACCCACATCTGAAGGGGTGGCAAAGAGTTCATCACTCCGTGAGCTCCATATGAGAAGGATGGCATAGAAGCCAGTCCATTTCGTTTCACATAAGAGGGGTTAGAGTAAGCATAAGAGTAAGCAGAGAAATTCTTCGAGGACTTATGAACATAAAGATTTGAAGAATGATGCACATATCCATAATCCTTAGATCTTCCCTGCGAGACAGACGGGTTAGCACGATGATGTTCATATGAGGACTTTGATCATTTTGAGGAATATGATCCATGTGAAGAGTTTGGTCCGTATGAGGACTTGGATCCATATGAAGAATTTGGTCCATATGAAGAATTTGATCTGGGGTATTTGATCTGGGGTTCCTATTCTTCACAGGTGGTGTCATGATGAAATTCACCTGAAGATTTTCAAGGCATCTTTTGGGAACCCAGATTTTCTTCATAGGGGAACCGTTCCTGCAGTTAGTGCCAACATATCTAGCAAATACTTCACCATTCTGATTTTTGAACAGTTTATAGTTGGAGTCAAATGACTCATTATCAGAACGAGGAGATTCACATGAAAATCCAGATAAATTAGATGGATCAACTCGAGGTCCCTTTGCAGCAACCCATGTAGTTTTGGGGTACTGCTTAGGCTTCCAATATGTACCATCAGCATTGTGTTTCCTCTCAAAAGCAATACCCTCTTTCCTAGGGTTCCTGTTGAGGATCTGCTTTTTAAGCACATCACAAAGAGTCTGATGCCCTTTGAGGCTTTTGTACATGCCTGTCGTGTACAATTCCTTCAGCCCTACATCGTCAGTGATACAAGCAATGTCCTCAGATGAGGAATTAGTGATAGCAGAGGCATGTGAGGAATTTGAAACATTAGCAGCATTTAAACATTCAGGTGAAGAATTAGCAGATTCACGTTCAATGCATTTCAAACAAGGAGGAACAAATTCTTCCTGAGAAGCGCTGATTTGTTGAGCAAGTAATGAATCGCGCTCCTTCTGAAGATCTTCATAACTCACTCTTAGCTTTTCAAGGTCTTGCTTTCTTTGAAGAAATTCATAAGAAAGCTTCTCATGATCAGATAAGAGAGTGTTATGATGACCTTGAAGATTATCAAACCTAGTCTGAAGTCTCTGAAGATTTTCAGTCAACGCTTTAGTGCGATCCATTTCTTCACCCAACATATCATCACTTTTCTCTAGCATGTTTTGAACCTTTTCAAGAGCCCTTTGTTGTTTTACAGCAATCTTAGCAAGTTTAGAATAGCTAGGCTTAAGGTTTTCATTAGATTTATGCTCACTTGATTCAGAGGAGGTATATTTGAGTACCTTGGCACCCTTTGCCATGAAGCAATAGGTGGGAGCGTAGTCATCATCGCTTTCATCAGCCTTGTTGGTGAGGTCATTTTCTTCAGTGTTGAAGATAGACTTGCTGACGAATGCAGTAGCGAGAGCTAGGCTCGCCACTCCGGATTTGGACTCCTCAGATGTCTCCTCTTCCTCATTTTCTTTAGATTCAGCCTCACAGTCCATTTCGTTGCCAATGAATGCCCTAGCCTTCTTGGAGCTGCTCTTCTTGTGATATGAAGACTTTGAGGATTTTGATGATGAAGATTTTGTGGATTTCTTCTTTTTCTTCGCATCATCAGAACTGTAATCCTTGTATTTCTTCTTCTTTGATTCCTTTTCCCACTGAGGACAATCTTGAATGTAATGTCCAGGTTTCTTGCACTTGTGACAGAGCCTCCTCTTGTAGTCACTGGATGAGGAATCATTGCTCCTTGAGGGTCTTCCAAGGCGACCACGTCTTGAGAACTTTTGGAACTTCTTCACGAGTAGAGCCAGATCATGGCTTAGTTCTTCAGGATCACCAAGGCTGCTACCAGAGTCTTCATCTTCGGACTCAGATACTGCCTTGGCCTTCAGTGCACGTGATCTGCCATAGCTCGAGCCATAGAGATCTCTTTTTTCAGCAAGTTGGAACTCATGAGTATTTAGCCTCTCGAGAATATCAGCGGGATCAAGTGACTTGTAATCAGCACGTTATTGTATCATCAATGCCAGAGTGTCAAATGAGGAATCAAGCGATCTCAGCAATTTCTTCACCACCTCATGGTCGGTGATGTCAGTGGCACCAAGTGCTTGAAGCTCATTTGAGATGTCAGTGAGGCGATCGAAGGTTTGTTGAACATTTTCATTGTTGAGTCTTTTGAAGCGGTTTAAGAGATTGCGAAGAACATCAACTCGAGAGTCACGCTGTGTTGAGACTCCTTCATTCACTTTGCACAACCTGTCCCAGATAAGCTTTGTTGTCTCTAAAGCACTCACTCTGCCATACTGTCCTTTGCTCAGATGGCCACATATGATATTCTTCGCTTGAGAGTCGAGTTGCTTGAATCTCTTCACATCAGAAACATTCAGAGAAGGTGTGACTGAGGGAACACCATTTTCCACAACATACCAGAGATCGTTATCAATTGCCTCAAGATGCATTCGCATCTTATTCTTCCAGTAGGGGTAGTCCGTCCCATCGAAGGTAGGACACCCAGCAGAGACCTTGATCATACCTGCGGTCGACATAACTAAACTCCAGGCGGTTAAACCAAAATCACACAGAACAATGGAGTACCTTGCTCTGATACCAATTGAAAGTGTGTTATATCGACTAGAGGGGGGTGAATAGGCGATTTTTATGAAATTCTTCACTAAGGAATTTACCGGTGAGGAAATTCCTAAGCGAAGAACTACTAGCAGCGGAATAAGTACTCAAAAGTAAACATAACAGAACACAAGCATAGTCATCATGATGAAATGAAGACAGGCACAGAGTACATGAAGTGTAAGCACAGGATAACACAGGACGAAGACAAACAGACTGAAGAAATTGAACTGAGGAAATTGAGAAAGTCTACAGACAAAGTTTTCAAACACAGATATGAACAAGCACACAACACAGTTATGAGGAAATGAAAGAGTTGAGGAAATAGAACCAGTAAGCTTGGTGAAGACAACGATTTGGTAGACTAGTTCCAACTACTGTCTCAGTTGTACGTCTGGTTGGAGCGGCTGAGTATTTAAACTCGAGGACACATAGTCCCGGACACCCAGTCCTGAACACGCAGCTCAGGACACCAAGTCCTCACCGTATTCTCCTTGAACTAAGGTCACACAGACCTCGTCCAATCACTCGTAGTAAGTCTTCGGGTGACTTCTGAACCTTCACAAACTTGGTCACTCGGCGATCCACAATTCCTCTTGGATGCACTAGACCTTGACGCCTAACCGTCTGGAAGAAGCACAGTCTTCAAAGGTAACAAGCGTCGAATCCACGCAGGATCAATCTCTTCAGTGATGCTCAATCACTTGGGGTTTGTAGGTGTTTGGGTTTGGGTTTTTCCTCACTTGATGATTTTCTCTCAAAGTCCTCAGAGGATGGGTTGCTCTCAAAGGACAAGTGTCAGTTTCTCTCGGAGCAGCCAACCAGCTAGTGGTTGTAGGGGGGGGCTATTTATAGCCTAGAGAGTAGCCCGACATGATAACACATAAATGCCCTTCAATGATATGACCGTTAGGTGGATAGATATTTTGGGACAGCTGGCGCATAGCACAACAACGATCGGAATTTTGAGTAGCAAAATCCTCAGGGCTATCATGTTCCTCACTGTGTAGGCAATCCGCACTGGCGAATTCCTAACTCCTCAGTCAGAACAAATTCCTCAGAGACCAGAAGAACTTCGTCTCTGTCACTTAAGAATATGACTGGACTATATGAGAGTTCCAAAGGCTTCACTCGAAGGGATTGGTAGGTGTAGGATTTCGAGTTGAGCATCACATGGAAATTTTTCCTTAGTATTTCCTCGACCCCCTTTAACAGTACGGTGTTTCCTATGACTCAAGAAAGAGAAAATGAAACTACGAAAACAAAAGTCTTCACGCTTCATGTTCCTCGAATGAATACCAAGTCTTCAAGGTCACACCAATTTCTTCACTTTCAAAGTCTTCAGTAAGTCTTCAGTCGAAGAACTTAATTTTAGGGGTCGACTTTCTCTGCAAATATCAAACTCCTCATAGACTTATATACCTGTGTACACTCACAAACGCATTAGTCCCTTAACCTATAAGTCTTCAATACACCAAAATCACTAAGGGGCACTAGATGCGCTTACAATCTCTCCCTTTTTGGTGATTGATGACAATATAGGTTAAGTTTTCAACAGGGATGAACATATGAAGTGTAAATACTGATATTGAGATATTTGATTGCAAGATATAGAAGAACTCCCCCTGAATATGTGCATGGTGAGGTATTTGTTTTTGAAGCATTGCACACTTTAAGAGTAGAATCATGGAGATCTCCCCCTATATCTTGTAATTCATACACGCATTTGACATATCATAATGAAGAATTTGAAATGCATGATGAAATATGGTGACTGATGTAATTCAGCATGTGTGCATTATCATATATAAGGAATAAGCATGCAGAAAAACATATCAAAAGTATCAGAGCACCATCGGGTTCAAGTTTACAACTCGATCCAATAAAGTCTCAGAAGAACGAGAGTTGTAACTTAAAATGAAACACCCATATAGAAAGACCCGCTTGAAGACTAACACAAAATTCTCCCCCTTTGTCATCAAATGAATAAAATGATCGAATATGAGGACTAACGCCCCTGAAGAATATCAAGTTGATGAAGGAGCGCCAGCGTTGTTGGGGTCGTTTGTCGTAGTAGGGCCTTCCGCAGTGTCGTCCAAGTCTTCATTTTCATCATTGTCGCGCGATGAAGAATATGAGCTGGCCACCAGAGAAGGAACCTTGACCTTCTTGAATTTCTTCGGTGGAGGTGCAGACCAGTCAAAATCTTCCTTGAGACCCATTTTCTTCAGATCTTCTTCACCATACAGATGTGACAGTATTGCCTAGGTGCGACCGAAGACTTCGTGGAGGTAGTAATGGTTTTTCTTCACTGCATTGTGTGTAGCAGTCATGTTCTGAAAAAATGAACCAAACTGACGCTTAACCCATTTATGATTTCGATCCACCTTCTGGTGAAGACTAAGCAGAAGCTCACGATCAATCATCACATGAGGAGCAGTGGCTTGAGGAGTAGACTTGGGTGCATTGGCAGAGTCATGTGTGGCAGAGTCATCATTGGTAGAATAAGAGGCAGCTTTGCGAAATTGACCATCCAATGGACGAATGCCTTCATCTATAACAGCTGGTGACTTGCCCTTTTCATCAACTGAGGAATAGGTCTACTTGAGGACTTCAATTGGGGGCAAGTAGTTGAGGTGATTCTGAAAATAAGCTTTGTAGTTGAGTGAAGACCTTGTCCTGAGGAATCTCATAATCCAAGGTGCATAAGGCTTTAGCTCAAACGGAGACAGTGCAACATTTGCCAGAGTCCTCATGAAGAAATCGTGATAATTGACAGGAATGTCATGAACGACATTGAATACCAGATTCTTCATGATGCCAACAATTTCCTTATCAGATGAGTCGTGGCCTTTGATAGGACTCATTGTCCTCGTAAGAATACGATAGACAGTTCTGGGCACATAAAGTAATTCCTCCACGAGGAATTTGGTTCGTGGGGCCTGACCTGGCTTCAAAGGTTTCATCAGAACCTGCATGTAGTGATTTGTGAGCTCAGGTTCACTGTAGATGCAACGAGCTTCTTCAAGGGGAGGACTGAGTGGTAAGGCACGAAGCAATTCAGACGTTGGTGCTGTGTAGTGAGTGTTTTCAGACATCCAGTCCAGCACCCATGAATTCACATCTTCAGAATCTCCTGTGATGTGCAGCATTTCATAAAATTGAAGAATCGGTTCTTCATTCCAATCACAGATGTCAGAGCAAAAATTTAACAGTCCAGCGTCGTGAAGAACACTGAGGACTGGCACGAAACATGGCAGAGATTCCATATCCACGTGAGGAATGTGCTGATGGTAGAAGATTTTCTCTTTGTTGAACAGCACTGAGGAATAGAAATTGGCTTGACTAGCAGTCCAGAAACGCCTCTTCCTAATGCGAGCAGAGTTATAAGGGTTGTAGTCTTCGAAGAATACATGCTCGCCGAAGAAATCATCAGCCTTGAACTTTTGTTTGCGTGAGAATGGATCCTTTGGCTTGGGCAGAGGAGTTTTAGTGACTTGCATCACGACCTTAGGAATCGCAATGTCAGGTTCTTCAGGCCGAGGAATTTCTGGTTCCTCTTCAGTGGCAGTCTACGTCTTCAGATGTTCAGCAGCAGCAGTTTCTTCAGCACTAGTGGCTAGAATTTCCTCATGTACAGATGAAGTGGGGTGAGTTTCTTCAGAGCCCATTTGAATAGTTTGCGCGGGGGACTGAGGTATTTGCTGCAATGGTGTGAACATTGGAGAGTTTGGATGCCGACTTTCCTAGAATTCATCACTTATTACTGGTGTGGAGCAGCCAACGTCCACATCTTCATCTTCCATTTCTTCAACGCCAGCCTCTTCAGCTGTGAACTGAGGCATGGGCGAAGAGATGACAGGTGTTGAAGGGATCGTATCCACTTCAATTTCTTCATCCAACTGCTCAGACAAAGCAGCAGAAGGAGTTTCTTCATCAGATCCGTTGGGGATCACATATTCTTCATCAAAAGGAACAAGGTCCTTCGATGGCATGGTTGAGATTGGAACAACATCAATGGGATTAGCAAATGAACTGGTCAAAGGCTTCATCTTCTTCGGAGCTGAAGAATCTGAAGTAGTTGATGCTTTCCTTTTCTTCACCACTGCAGCTCTGCAGCCTTGGTTTTCTTCACATCTGATGCAGATGGAAGTATCGGAGTTTGTGTTGGCGCAGGAGGAGCAGAGGAATCTGGTTGATTTTCTTCAGGCACAACTGATGCAGTTGCCCTGATTTCTTCAGTTTCTTCAGGCACACCACTAGTGGATGCCCTGGCAATTTATTCAGCGGCTGGAATGTAGTCATCAGCCCTGGAACAAAAAATTTCTTCTGCAGCCTGATTTTCATCAGCGGTGCTGGCATGTTCTTCAGTCGGCTGAGCAGATGCTTCAGCCTGAGGAACTTCCTGTTGCGTTGGGGCTGCAACATTTGAGGTGTAGTTATCAGCGAGTCTCATAAAAAAAACTTTGGCTCCAAGCCAATCAGCATGGTATGTGTCAAATTCATCACTAAGTTTCTTGATCTCAGATTGAGTAGTGACAAGTTCTTCAGTTGTCATAGAGACAACGTTTTTCTTCAGATAGCGCTCCTTCTTGTACTGTGCTTTTTTGATCTGCCTGGCCTTCTCAAATTTCCATCTTTCTTCTAGAATGAAGTGAGTCAGCATGTGACTTTGGCCAGGAGTCAGCTTGAGGTTAGGCATGGGAGTGTTGTGGTCATTGTGCCAAACGTCAATGTATTCGAGGATCAACTTGGGATCCAAAAGCAGTGGCACATTTGTTCCCTTGGCTCTAGCGGCCCTAACTTGCCTATCTCTGATGATTTCAGCAAGTTCATCATCATCAGCTTCGTCTTCTTCAGACGGCACTTGGAAGGCGACCTGCTTCTTCTGAGGACTAGGGTGAGGACCTCGTCCAGCAGTGGCCTTTGTCTTCAGTAGAGAGGGTCCCGTTGAGGAATTTGGTGCAGCTGAGGAACTAGCTGAAGCTCCTGAAGCAATTGAGACGCCTGTGGTCCTTTGACACGTGGCAAGATGCACAGGTGCAGAGGACTTTGTCACAGCAGCCGAAGACTTTGGCGGAGGAGCTGAGGACTTTTGAGGAACAGGAGCAGCATGAGGAATTTGTCGTGAGGGCTTTGAGGATTCTGGCCGTGAGGGCATTGCTGAGGAACTTGGCCTTGAGGGCACTGTTGGTGAAGCACTTGGCTTGCGCGCAGGCTTCTTTGACATAGCCTTCTTCGGCTTGACAGCAGAGGCAGCTGCAGCAGCAGAGTCTTCATTGAATTTCCTCACTGCTTCTCTGGCTTGCTTGGCCAACTTGGCTTGGCGCTTGGCCCATTCATCAGGATAGTCCTCACCGCGCTTGAGGCTGGTGGAATCAGCTATTTGGTCAGGTGCCAATGGAGGTCTTGGGCATGGAGGATTGAGTGCGAATTTCTTCATGTACTTGGGAGTAACATACCTGTACTCCCTCCACTGTCTTGCCCATCTCCTCTCTATCCTCTGTATGCGCACCTTGCGCTGATTTTTGTCCTCTTTTCCAAACTTGGCCTCATCAGGAGTGCAGTAATCCTTGTATATGTCATCAGGATTTCAAATGTTGTGTTGACCTCAGCCCTCTTTCCTCCTTTCTGTGGCTTCTTACTGTCAGCCATTTTCTTCAGTTGAGGAATTTGAACAATTGAATTCTCTGAAGAAGTATGCAACTTTTCTTCGAGGAACGCTGCAAATGAGTTAAGTTGATGAGAACCTAGTGATTCAGCAGCTGACATGAGTACCTGTGAACAGAGTATAGTTGTGAGGAATTTGGAGAGGTCATATGTGTTCTTAGAAGGTTTTGTAAAAAGAACAAGTTTGAGGAATTTGACCAGATGAGTCTTGAAGAATTTCACTAAGCGTTCTTTGTCTTAGGTTCCAGAGATGTGTAGATCAAAAATCCACACATTTGAGGAATCCTGAAGAAAAAAATAGCCCAGAAAGTTTTCGCACATGGACACGTATGCGGCAAGATATGTAACGGTGTTGGGAGAAAATTGATGGAGTTGGGTCCCAAGGAAGTTCAGAAAACCCCGAAAGAAAGGATGGGGAGGTAAAGAGAAACCGTAGTCGACATGGGTCGCAAGAAGGACACACTCACCCTCTTGCGGTCACGGCTCGGTCTTGTCCTCCAGAAGCCGCCAAGATTTGTGGGGAATCAATCCCCTGTCCACCAGGTCCTCCATATCCTCTTTCTGGACCGTCGACCAGATCTAGTCGCCCTGAATCCAGCTGGGCGGGAGGCCGGTCCTCGACGACGAACCTGCCCGGCTCGACTTCTTCCCCTTTGCCTTCGCCGTCGCCTTCTTTGCGTGCTCCAGGGCCGCCATCATGTCCTTCCACATTGCGGTGGGTCGAGCTCAGATTGGGTAGTGGCACCGAGGGCAGAGGCAGATGCGGTGGAGAAGCGAAGGAAGAAGGGGGAAATGAGGCGCATAGTGCAAAGGCCATGGCCCGAACGCCTTATATGGGTTGGCTCTCTGAGTGACTGACTTATGGACCTAGGCGATCCCGTCAAATCCCGCAATAGGCGCGTGCGGTACGTGGCGAAAAAGGTGGCGCGGGGATTGAGGCGCCCCTGCCTAATCTGCTCCGATTACCATGGTCCTCTCCGCCTCGCGCGCTTCCCCAAATTTTGAATCTCGTGAGATCCGGAAACAACAGAGAAGTCAATCATACCGGAGATTTTATGCAACATCAGTAGTCGAAGCTTATCAGCAAAGTTCACTCGACAACCTCTAAATGGTTTGAGGCAACTGAAAATGAAGTCAAAGTTGTTGCATGGTTCTCCAATCCAAGTAAAATGCTTCCGCGGCACGAAAATTGATTCGGAACCATCTTCAGCTTCATTTCCACTCGGACCCAGAACCATTCGGGGACTAAAGACGATGATATGCACCTAGGGTAGGGTAATAGACCTGATCTAAACACCCCTCCCAAGGACACTGCCCTACAGTCAAAGACGATCAAAGGACAGCAAGTTCTACCGACTGGGATAACCTGAGTGCATGCCCACTCGACTAACAACTCCACTCGGATATCCCAATTCCTTTCGACCAGTACGTCATCACTCGACCATACAAGAAACCACTCGGAGTATAGAATATCTAACGTCACTCAGGATGGCAACGGTCAGGCATTCACTCCATAGTATTAATGATCAGTTATAAGACTTTATTGCCGGCGTTACTAGTAACACCTCATCTTTATGTACATTGAACTCTTTGTAACGTGGGCTGTCTGGGGTCCTTGTGTACTCTATATAAGCCACCCCCCTCCACTGAGACAAGGGTTCGCACCCCCTGTAACTTCACGCATAATCCAATCGACCGAGCCTCCGGGCACCGAGATGAAGGGATTTACTTCCTCCGCGAAGGGCCTGAACTCGTACATCTTGCATGCACAATCTCGTCATAGTTAGGATCTTGCCTCTACATTCTTACCCCCGTATTCTACTGTCAGACTTAGAACCACAACATGTGCCTTGCCATAAGTTTGGAAAGGGGGTACAATAGTGATCCAGGAGTGGACCACTAGACAACGGTCAAAATTATCCTTAGGTTCCTAAAAAGTACTAAGGAAATGTTTCTCGATCATGGAGGTGATAAAGAGTTCGTGTAAAGGGTTACATCGATGCAAGCTTTAATACCAAACCAGATGACTCAGAGTCTCAATCTGGATATGTATTGACCATGGAAACAATTAGCTAGAGTAGCTCCATGTAGAGCATGTGGACATAGAAATTTGCAAAATACATACGGATCTGAATGTGGCAGACCAGTTGACTAAACCTCTCTCACAACCAAAACATGATCACACCTTAGCACTCTTTGAGTGTTAATCACATGGTGATGTGAACTAGATTATTGACTCTAGTGAACTCTTTGGGTGTTAGTCACATGGCGATGTGAACTATGGGTATTAATCACATGGCGATGTGAACTAGATTATTGACTCTAGCGCAAGTGGGAGACTGATGGAAATATGTCCTAGAGGCAATAATAAAATGGTTATTATTATATTTACTTAATCATGATAAAGGTTTATTATTCATGCTAGAATTGTATTGACCAAAAACTTAAATACATGTGTGTGGATACCTAAGCAAATACCATGTCCCTAGTGAACCTCTACTAGACTAGCTCGTTGATCAAAGATGGTTAAGGTTTCCTAACCATAGACATGAGTTGTCATTTGATAACGGGATCACATCATGAGGAAAATGATGTGATGGGCAAGACCCATCTGTTAGCTTTCTTCATGTCAAATACATATTCCTTCGACTATGAGATTATGCAAATCCCAGATACCGGAGGAATACCTTGTGTGCTATCAAACATCACAACGTAATTGGGTGATCATAAAGATGCTCTACAGGTATCTCCGAAGGTGTTTGTTGAGTTGACATAGATCGAGATTAGGATTTGTCACTCTAAGTATCAGAGAGGTATCTCTGGGCCCTATTGCTACCTCTTGAGCACTTGCGTTGGTTTTCCCTTGAAGAGGAAAGGGTGGTGCAGCAAAGTAGCGTAAGTATTTCCCTCAGTTTTTGAGAACCAAGGTATCAATCCAGTAGCAGGCTACGCGCGAGTCCCTCGCACCTACACAAAACAAATAAATCCTCGCAACCAATGCGATAAGGGGCTGTCAATCCCTACATGGTCACTTACGAGAGTGAGATATGATAGATATGATAAGATAATATTTTTGGTATTTTTATGATAAAGATGCAAAGTAAAATAAAAGGCAATGAAAATAACTAAGTGTTGGAAGATTAATATGATAGAATATAGACCCGGGGGCCATAGGTTTCACTAGTGGCTTCTCTTAAGAGCATAGGTATTTTACGGTGGGTGAACACATTACTGTTGAACAATTGACAGAATTGAGCATAGTTATGAGAATATCTATCCATGATCATGTATATAGGCATCACGTCCAAGACAAGTAGACTGACTCCTGCCTGCATCTACTACTATTACTCCACACATCGACCACTATCCAGCATGCATCTAGAGTATTAAGTTCAAGAGAATAGAGTAACGCTTTAAGCAACATGACATGATGTAGAGAGATAAACTCATGCAATATGATGAAAACCCCATCTTGTTATCCTCGATGGCAACAATACAATACGTGTCTTGCTGCCCCTACTGTCACTGGGAAAGGACACTGCAAGATTGAACCCAAAGCTAAGCACTTCTCCCATTGCAAGAAAGATCAATCTAGTAGGTCGAACCAAACTGATAATTCGAGGAGACTTGCAAAGATAACCAATCATACATAAAAGAATTCAGAGAAGATTCAAATATTGTTCATAGATAAACTTGATCATAAACCCACAATTCATCGGTTTCAACAAACACACCGCAAAAGAAGATTACATCGAATAGATCTCCACAAGAGAGGGGGAGAACTTTGTATTGAGATCCAAAAAGAGAGAAGAAGCCATCTAGCTAATAACTATGGACCCATAGGTCTGAGGTAAACTACTCACACTTCATCAGAGAGGCTATGGTGTTGATGTAGAGGCCCTCCGTGATCGATGCCCCCTCCGGCAGAGCTCTGGAACAGGCCCCAAAATGGGATCTCGTGGATACAGAAAGTTACGGTGGTGGAATTATGGTTTTGGCTCCGTGTATTATCGTTTGGCGGTACGTAGGTATATATAGGAGGAAGAAGTACGTTGGTGGAGCAACAGGGGGCCCACGAGGGCGGAGGGCGAGCCTGGGGGGGGGGGGGGGGGGGGGGGTAGGAGCGCCCCCTACCTCATGGCCTCCCTATTGGTTGCTTGACGTAGGGTCCAAGTCTCCTGGGTCTTGTTCATTCCAAAAATCACGTCCCCGAAGGTTTCATTCCGTTTGGACTCTGTTTGATATTCCTTTTCTTCGAAACCCTAAAATAGGCAAAAAAAACAGCAATTCTAGGCTGGGCCTCCGGTTAGTAGGTTAATCCCAAAAATAATATAAAAGTGTATAATAAAGCCCAATAATGTCCAAAACAATAGATAATATAGCATGGAGCAATCAAAAATTATAGATGCGTTGGAGACGTATCAAGCATCCCCAAGCTTAATTCCTGCTCGTCCTCGAGTAGGTAAATGATAAAAACAGAATTTTTGATGTGGAATGCTACTTGGCATATTTTCAATGTAATTATTCTTAATTGTGGTATGAATATTCAGATCCGAAAGATTCAAGACAAAAGTTCAATATTGACATAGAAATAATAATACTTCAAGCATACTAACTAAGCAATTATGTCTCTTCAAAATAACATGGCCAAAGAAAGTTATCCCTACAAAATCATATAGTCTGGCTATGCTCTATCTTCACCACACAAAGTATTTAAATCATGCACAACCCCGATGACAAGCCAAGCAATTGTTTCATACTTTTGACATTCTCAAAAAAAATTCAATTTTCACGCAATACATGAGCGCGAGCCATGGATATAGCACTTTAGGTGGAATAGAATGGTGGTTGTGGAGGAGACAAAAAGGAGAAGATAGTCTCACATCAACTAGGCATATCAACGGGCTATGGAGATGCCCATCAATAGACATCAATGTGAGTGAGTAGGGATTTCCATGCAACGGATGCACTAGAGCTATAAGTATATGAAAGCTCAAAAAAGAAACTACGTGGGTGTGCGTCCAACTTGCTTGATCACAAAGACCTAGGGCATTTTGAGGAAGCCCATCATTTGAATATGCAAGCCAAGTTCTATAATGAAAAATTCCCACTAGTATATGAAAGTGATAACATAGGAGACTCTCTATCATGAAGATCATGGTGCTACTTTGAAGCACAAGTGTGGTAAAAGGATAGTATCATTGTCCCTTCTCTCTTTTTCTCTCATTTTTTTATTTGGGCCTTTTCTCTTTTTTTATGGCCTCCTTTTTTTCGTCCGGAGTCTCATCCCGACTTGTGGGGGAATCATAGTCTCCATCATCCTTTCCTCACTTGGGACAATGCTCTAATAATGATGACCATCACACTTTTATTTTCTTACAAGTCGATAGTTAGAACAAGATATGACTCTATATGAATGCCTCCGGCGGTGTACTGGCATATGCAATGACTCATGAGTGACATGTATGAAAGAATTATGAACGGTGGCTTCACCACAAATACAATGTCAACTACATGATCATGCAAAGCAATATGACAATAATGGAGCGTGTCATGATAAACGGAATGGTGGAAAGTTGCATGGCAATATATCTCGGAATGTCTATGGAAATGCTATAATAGGTAGGTATGGTGGCTTTTTTGAGGAAGGTATATGGTGGGTGTATGATACCGGCGAAAGGTGCGCGGTATTAGAGAGGCTAGCAATGGTGGAAGGGTGAGAGTGCGCATGATCCATGGACTCAACATTAGTCATAAAGAACTCACATAATTATTGCAAAAATCTACAAGTTATCAAAGCAAAGTATTACGCGCATGCTCCTAGGGGGATAGATTGGTAGGAAAAGACCATCGCTCGTCCCCGACCTCCACTCATAAAGAAGACAATCAATAAATAAATCATGCTCCGACTTCATCACATAACGGTTCACCATACGTGCATGCTACGGGAATCACAAACTTCAACACAAGTATTTCTCAAATTCACAACTACTCAACTAGAATTACTCTAATATCACCATCTCCATATCTCAAAACAATTATCAAGTATCAAACTTCTCATAGTATTCAACACACTCATATTAATCTTGTATACCTAGCATATTAGGATTATTTAAGCAAGTTACCATGCTATTTAAGACTCTCAAAATAATCTAAGTGAAGAATGAGAGATCAATAGTTTCTATAAAACAAATCCACCACCGTGCTCTAAAAGATATAAGTGAAGTACTAGAGCAAAACTATATAACTCAAAAGATAAAAGTGAAGCACATAGAGTATTCTAATAATTTCTGAATCATGTGTGTCTCTCTCAAAAGGTGTGTACAACAAGGATGATTGTGGTAAAATAACAAATAAAGACTCAAATCATACATGACGCTCCAAGAAAAACACATATCATGTGGTGAATACAAATTTAGCTCCAAGTAAAGTTACCGATAGAAGTAGACGAAAGAGGGGATGCCTTCCGGGGCATCCCCAAGCTTTGGCTTTTAGGTGTCCTTAGATTATCTTGGGGGTGCCATGGGCATACCCAAGCTTAGGCTCTTGCCACTCCTTGTTCCATAATCCATCAAATCTTTACCCAAAACTTGAAAACTTCACAACACAAAACTTAAAGTAGAAAATCTCGTGAGCTCCGTTAGCGAAAGAAAACAAAAGACCACTTGAAGGTACTGTAATGAACTCATTCTTAATTTATATTGGTGTTAAACCTATTGTATTCCAAATTTTCTATGGTTTCATCAAAATAGATTCATCAAAATAGATTCTTAATTTTACTAGCCATAGATTCATCAAAATAAGCAAACAACACATGAAAAACAGAATCTGTCAAAAACAGAACTGTCTGTAGTAATCTGTAGCTAGAGCAAGATCTGGAACCCCCAAAATTCTAAAATAAATTTCCGGGCGTGAGGAATTTATCTATTAATCATCTGAAAAAATAATTAACTAAATAGAACTTTCCAAATAAAAATGGCAGCAGTTCTCGTGAGCGCTAAAGTTTCTGTTTTTTACAGCAAGATTAACAAGACTTTCCCCAAGTCTTCCCAACGGTTCTACTTGGCACAAACACTAATTAAACACAAAAAACACAATCAAACAGAGGCTAGATAAATTATTTATTACTAAACATGAGCAAAAAGCAAGGAATAAGAATAAAATTGGGTTGCCTCCCAACAAGCGCTATCGTTTAACGCCCCTAGCTAGGCATAAAAAGCAAGGAGGACGCGGGCGACGGGGCCCTTCTTTTCGCGGCGGTGGTGGCCATGGATCGTTCCCGTGGCTCTTCGAGCGAGGCCGTGTCGGGCCTGAAGCGGCGGCGCGAGGACGCGGGTGACGGGGCGAGCGATCTGGAGCTTGAGGCGTCCCTCCGCTCTAAGCTTGAGGCCGAGCAGGCGGCTCAGCAGCAAGTGGCTCGTGAGCGCGAGGCCTGGGCGGCTCCAGAGGGATGAGCGCGCTAGGGCGGCGGCGGCGGCCATGGCGGGCTCTGTATCTGACGCCCCCGGATCGGGCGGATCTGGGGTAGATCCGTGGGAGGCTGCGGCGGCTCTAGCTCTGAGGCCCGTCCCCTTCCTCCTCCCTCGCATCGTCCGACCCCCTTGGCTCGTGGTGGTGGCCGCGTCTCTGGTCCTCTGTCTGGGTTCGTCGGGCATTCGATGGGTCGTGGGGGCGGCGGATCTGGCCCCTTCGGCCGTCGGCCCCCGGTGTCTGGTCCTGGCTCGTCCTGTGGCGTCTTGGGCGACGGGATTCTCCCTCCTCCTCCTCCACCGGCCCGTCCGTCTCCCCCACCTCTCCAACCACCTAACCCTAATCTCACCTGCTTTGACTGCCATCAACCTCGCCACTTCCAATCCCACTGTTTCAACCCCCCGTTTTTCCTGATCTGTGGAGAGGAGGGCCACGTCACGGTGAACTGCCAAAACCGTCGCAAGTCCGCTTCTTTTAAGCTCTTTGGTCAAGGTCTCACTGGATGTTCCTTCTTCGCACTTGACAGTGAGATCCCTCAGGTGGCAGTCGCCCCTGCGCTCTCCAACGCTACTATCATCTCAATCAAAGACCACAAAATCACCACCCAAACCCTCTAGGATGAGCTTAAACTATGGGATGATGGAGGTTGGGACTGGCAGATCCGACAGCTTTCAGATTTCGATTTCACAGTCGTATTCCCTTCCAAGAGCAGCCTTAAGATGATATCCTCCTGCACAAGCTTTACTCTTCCTCTAAACCAGCTGGTTGTCTTGGTGAAGGCGGCTGCCAATGGTGCAAAACCCATATCACCCCTCTCGGAGATTTGGGTCCTTGTGGATGATGTCCCTCCTACCTTACGCTCTACCGAGTTCGTCATGGCCTTCGGTGTTCTTATTGGCAAGCCTATCTTTGTTGATCAGTATTCCCTCTCTGTTCTTGGCCCCGTTCGCCTCAAAATCGTGGTTGTGGACCCCTTGTGCATTCATGGCTTTGTCGATGTCTTTCCTTCTGCGGATGGCTTCAGGCTGCGGGTGCGTGTGGAAGGTGACGCCAATTCCCACTCCCCACCCCCTCCCCCCTCCTTCGGCTGATAACCTTGGCGGTGAGGGTGACAATGCTGGCAACATGAGCGGGGGCTCGCTCCCTCACTTCACGGCTTCGAAGTGGGCTGGAATGGGTTCGGAAAGTCATGAGCTTTTCAAGGAGAATGCCCCGAAGAGTAAGGATGGTGGAAAGGATTTGATTGATGAGCATGTCTCTATTTAGGCCGCCCCGGTTGCCCCGCTTGCTGGCACTCCTATGTCGGGGGTGTGTTCCAACTTGCCGGCTCGGTCGGGGTCTCCGTCTCTCTCTGGCATTGAGGACCTCCCCGCCTCCCCTCCTCACACTGCGGCAGGGTCTCTTCCCAAGCGCAAGTCGTCTGTCCGCAAGTTCTACGCTCGCAGTCGGGCTTCTTTAGGGACCAAGCTGTCTACGGCGGGTCTGTGTCGCCGTCTCGATGGTGATATGGGCAACGTGGCGGGTCAGGCCTCTCCGGTGGTGGCTCGGTCTTCTCCGATTTGATCTCCCTCCTCTATGGCGTGCAAAAGCGAACGGATCCGTGACAGTGGTTTGCGGGTGGCTGACAAGGCGGCTAGGCGTGCGGCTGCTCGTGACCTCCCTGCTTCAGGTACTCCTCTTGCCCGTTCCCCGTTGGTTCATAACATCTCTTCACCCAATAGGCTTGTGTTGCCTTCTTATTCGGATGAGCATTTGACTAAGGTTCTCACGGATTCTGGGATCTCTCTTGATCATAATGTTGGGACTCCTTCTTCTCTAATTGCTCTAATTAGGGCCAATGAGGTGGCCCAGGCGGCTTTGGCCAAGGCTAAAGAGGCCGCCATGGCTCCTCCTGCTCCCTCAGTTGTGGCTGTGGGGGCTCTGGAGGAGGGGGATCCTGCTAGCGATGGTGTCCCTCAGGTTTCTGTGAATAAGGGTGTCTCTAAACGTGCTAAGTCATGCTTGGCACCCTGCAGGTCGAGCTTACGTATTAAGAATTTGTCCTTCAAATGAGAGCTCTTTTCTGGAATATTAGAGGTTTCGGGGCGCTGGGACCAAATTAAAGATATTGTCAGGGGTGATAATATAGACTTGATACATTTGGTTGAAACCTTCAAACCCTCCTTCTCTCCCCCACGAACTCTCTTCTATTGCAGGGGCTGACCGCTTTGACTGGAATCTCCTTCCCTCCTCTGGCCATTCGGGTGGCATTCTATTAGGATCGAAATGTGATGTCTTCGATTTTGTCACCTTTGATCATGGCATCTTTTGGGCCAGTTCCATGGTTTTTCACCGTCATCTCAATACGCTTTGGGAAATTATGGTTGTTTATGGCCCGGCGGATCATTCTCTCTCCCCCATTTTCCTGGACGAAATCACGAACAAAGTCGAAGCTTTTCCCCTCCCTCTTGTGATTGGAGGCGACTTTAACCTGCTATGATCCCCTGCGGATAAGAATACTAGTAATTTCTCATGGGCGCTGGCGGACGCCTTCAATGAGTTCATCAGTTCCTGCGCTCTCCGTGAGATTCCTAGGGTTGGTTCTAGATTTACCTGGACTAATCATCAAATATCTCCTATTCTCTCCGTTCTAGATCGAGTTCTTGTCTGTTCGAATTGGGATTCGCTTTTCCCACTCGCTACGCTCAAATCTAAGGCGATTGTGGGCTCGGACCATGCCCCTCTTATTCTCGACACTGGGATCCAATCTGTCCCCCCCCCTCGATTTCAGTTTGATGCTTCTTGGCTTCTCCTTGATGGCTTACGTGACCTCCTCGGCTCTAAAATTCATGGCTTTATTTCGGTGCCACATCGTTCCCTTGGTCCCCTGGATGACTGGCATAACTGTTCGGGCTTGCTGCGCAAATTTCTTCGTGGATGGTCCTGCAATCATTCGGCCCAGGAACGTAGAGAGAAGGCCCTTCTCATGGCCCAGATCGAGGCTCTCGATTGTTGGGCTGATTCCTCCGGCCTATCCGATTCTGATTGGGCCCTTCGCTTCTCCCTTGAGCGCTCCCTAGTGCAGCTCCGTCGCCTTAACGAGATTTATTGGCACCAGAGGGGCTTGATTAACTGGATGCTTAAAGGTGATTCCCCCACTGCCTATTATTTTTCCATCGCCAATGGCAGGTGGCGTAGATGCCTGATTGATAGCCTGTTAATTGACGGGGTTAGGACTTCTGACCAAGGGGCACCATCATGAACCATATTGTGGCCTTCTTTTCCTCTCTCCTCTCTGCCAAACCTGACCAGGGGTTCAGACTGTCTTCTAACTTTTGGGACCAGGGTGACAAGGTTTCCCCGGATGAAAATCTTGCCCTGTTGATCCCTTTCTCTGAAGAGGAGATCTTCTCTGCGATTAATAAAGCGAATCCTAATTCTGCCTCGTGCCCGGACAGCTTTTCCATCCCCTTCTTTAAAAACTTCTGGCCGCATCTTAAAGATCTCATATTGACGTCATTCAAGGTTACTGTCTGGGGACAGTAGACATATCTAGGCTCAACTATGCGGTTATTTCCCTTATCCCTAAAATTAAGGGAGCTGAGCTCATTTCTTAGTTTAGACCTATTGCTCCTATTAATAACTTTGCCAAATTCCCTGCCAAATGCCTGGCTTCTCGCCTCACCCCGGTGGCTCACCGAACTCTCTCCCCTACTCAATCGGCCTTTGTCATGGGGCGTTTCATCCTGGATGGGGTTCTTTGTCTACATGAAATTATTCATGATATTCATAAATCAGGCAGCAAGGCAGTCATACTTAAATTGGACTTTGAAAAGGCCTATGACTCGGTGAGCTGGGGATTCCTCAAACAAGTATTGGTGGCTAAAGGCTTTGACAATGGTGTTGTTCATCTATTTTGCAGTTGGTTATGGGGGGCATACTGCCATTAATGTCAATGGGAAAGTTAGCAATTTCTTTAAGAATTCTAGGGGTCTCAGGCAAGGCGACCCGGCCTCGCCCATTCTCTTTAACTTTGTGGCAGACGCTCTATCTAATATCCTGTCCAGGGTCGCGGAGGCCGGCCATATCTCTCCTGTCAGCTCTCACCTCATCCCGGATGGGATTACTCACCTTCAGTATGCGGACGATACAATTATCTTGGTGGAATGAATGACCACTGCATTGCCCATCTCAAATTTCTGCTTCTTTGCTTCGAAGCTCTCTCGGGTCTTAAGATCAACTTCTCCAAAAGTGAAGTCATTGTTACTGGCGTTCCGGGCACCGAGGCCTTACAGGTTGCCCGTCTCTTGAATTGTTCTCTTGGATCCTTACCTATTAAATATTTGGGTCTGCCAGTCACTCCCGACAAACTTCTTGCTAAAGACTTTGCCCCCATGGTGGCCAAAGTTGGTAATCGTGTTATGCCCTGGAGGGGTAGGTACAACACTCAGGCGGGTAAAGTGGCCCTGATCAATGCTTGCCTTTCATCTCTCCCTCTGTTCTTGATGGGCTTTTACCTTCTGTCTATGGGAACCCATGCTGGATTTGATAAACATAGAGGTGCTTTTTACTGGAACGCGGCTGACAACAAACGCAAGTATCGCTTGGTCAAGTGGGACCTTATTTGTAAGCCAAAAAGACTTGGGGGGCTGGGCATTATCAATACTCTTATCATGAACAAATGTTTGATCATCAAATGGTGGTCGAAGATCATGACCATCTCCCAGGACAAGCCTCTTTGGTTTAACATCCTCAAAGCTAAGTACTTCCCCTCTTCTAGTCCTATGTTTGCTCGTGCCTCGGGGGCATCTCAATTCTGGAAAAACCTTGTTAAACTCAGGCCTCTTTTTCAAGGCCTCGTCAAATTAGTTGTTCGCAACAGTAGATCCACCAGATTCTGGCTCGACTGGTGGTGCGGATCATCTACGCTAGCTAACGCTTTCCCTGTTCTTTTTTCTTATTGTCCGGACCCTGAGATCTCAATCTTTGAGCTCGCGTCTAATAATTGGGATCTGCGACTGCGTCGTTCTCTTTCTCCCGTAGAGTTGGATGACTGGCAGCGTCTTGTTGCTCTCTTCCCCTCGCTCTCGGAGGAGGAAGAGACGGTCGTTTGGCCCCACTCCCCTTCTGGTCGGTTTTCGGTTAAATCTTTATATGGTAAACTCATTGCTGGGTCCACCACTTCCAAATTCAAATGGATCTGGAGGGCTCGTATTCCTCCTAAGGTCAAGTTTTTCCTCTGGCAAGCCTCTCGTGGGCGATTGCCGACGGGTGATCAGATTCGCAAGCGAAATGGCCCGGGATCTGATAGTTGTGCCTTGTGTGGGATGAGAGAAGACGCGTTTCATATTTTCTTTAACTATGTGTTGGCTAAATTATTCTGGTGTTGTATCAGATCCTGGTTGCATGTCCCCTGCGCTCCGAACTCCGTCTATGACTTGCGCATCTTGGCCAATTCTTTGGTTGGGGCCCAAAGGAGATTGTTTTGGGTGGGCTTCGCAGCTATGTGCTGGACTCTTTGGACGACAAGGAACAAATTTACTATTGAACATGTTTTCCCTACTAAGCCTGCTGATTGCTTACTTAAGACTTGTATATTCCTGCAGAAGTGGAGATTATTGACTAAGGAGGACGACAGGGACGCCTTCGACGCCATGCTGGCCAAGATCCGAAATTCTGCCATCTCCATCTCCCCAGTTCAAGCAGGCAATTAGGCGCGGTTGGCCTTGCTTCCGAAGTCTTTTCTTCCTCCGACCTGCATGCCGTGTACTGGCCTGGGAGCCATGTACTTAAACTATTCTCTTTTGTTGTCCTGGTTGATACCCTGCTCGTGTTATCTGGTGGTCTTATCGGTTTGTGTTAACTCTGCCTGGTGGCTTTATTTATAAAGTCAGGCTCTGGCCTTTTCTCTAAAAATAAAAAGCAAGGATAGATCTAGGTATTGCCATCTTTGGTAGGCAATCCATAAGTGGCTCTCATAATAGATTCATAAGGTAATTTAATTTTCTTTCTAGGAAAGTGTTCCATGCCTTTCCTTAACGGAAATTGGAATCTAATATTTCCTTCCTTCATATCAATAATTGCACCAATCGTTCTAAGGAAAGGTCTACCAAGAATAATAGGACATGAAGGATTGCAATCTATGTCAAGAACGATAAAATCTACGGGCACATAATTCCTATTTGCAACAATAAGAACATCATTAATTCTTCCCGTAGGTTTCTTAATAGTGGAATCCGCAAGGTGCAAGTTTAGAGAGCAATCATCAAAATCACGGAAACCTAACAAATCACACAAAGTCTTTGGAATCATGGAAACACTAGCACCCAAAGCATAGCATTCATGATCTTTAATTTTAATTTTAATAGTAGGTTCCCACTCATCATAAAGTTTTCTAGGGATAGAAACTTCCAACTCAAGTTTTTCTTCATAAGATTGCATCAAATCATCAACGATATGTTTGGTAAAGGCTTTATTTTGGCTATAAGCATGAGGAGAATTTAGCACGGATTGCAACAAGGAAATACAATCTATCAAAGAGCAATTATCATAATTAGATTCCTTCAAATCCAAAATAGTAGGTTCATTAACATCTATAGTTTTGATCTCTTCAATCCCACTTTTATCAAATTTAGCATCAAGATCTAAAAATCCAATTTTTTGGAACGCCTTCTAGGTAAAGGTGGATCATATTCAGTCCCATCATTATCAAGATTCATATTGCAAAACAAATATTTAATAGGGGACACATCAATAACTTTTAGATCTTCATCTTTATTATCATGGAAACTAGAAGAACACGCTCTTATAAAGGAATCTTTCTTAGCACGTATCCTAGCGGTTCTTTCTTTGCACTCATCAATGGAAATTCTCATGGCTTTGAGAGACTCATTGATATCATGCTTAGGTGGAATAGATCTAAGTTTCAAAGAATCAACATCAAGAGAAATTCTATCAACGTTCCTAGCCAACTCATCAATCTTAAGCAATTTTTCTTCAATCAAAGCATTGGAATTCTTTTGCGAAGTGATAAATTCTTTAATATTAGATTCAAAATCAGAGGGAATCTTATTATCATTTCCATAAGAATTGTTGTAGGAATTACCATAATTATTAGAGGAATTACTAGGATTAAAATTTCCTCTATACGCGTTGTTGCCAAAATTGTTCCTACCAACAAAATTCACATCCATAGATTCATTATTATTCAAAATCAAAGTAGACAAAGGCATATCATTAGGATTAGAAGAAACACTTTTATTAGCAAATAATTTCATAAGTTCTTCCATCTTTCCACTCAAAACATTAATTTCTTCTATCGCATGCACTTTCTTATTAGTAGATCTTTCAGTGTGCCATTCAGAATAATTAACCATAATATTATCTAGGAGTTTAGTAGCTTCTACTAAAGTGATTTCCATAAAAGTGCCTCCCGCGGCTGAATCTAAAAGATTTCTAGAAGAAAAATTCAATCCGGCATAAATTTTTTGTATAATCATCCACAAATTCAAACCATGAGTGGGGCAATTACGTATCATTAATTTCATCCTCTCCCAAGCTTGTGCAACATGTTCATGATCAAGTTGCTTAAAATTCATAATATCGTTTCTAAGAGAGATGATCTTAGCGGGAGGAAAATACTTAGAGATGAAAGCATCTTTGCACTTATTCCAAGAATCAATACTATTTTTAGGCAAAGACGAAAACCAAGCTTTAGCACGATCTCTAAGCGAAAAAGGAAATAGCTTCAATTTAACAGTATCATTATCCACATCTTTCTTCTTTTGCATATCACACAAATCAACAAAGCTATTTAGATGAGTAGCGGCATCTTCACTAGGAAGGCCGGAAAACGAATCTTTCATGACAAGATTCAGCAAGGCAACATTAATTTCACAAGATTCAGAATCGGTAAGAGGAGCAATCGGAGTGATAATAAAATCATTGTAGTTGGTATTGGTAAAGTCACACAATTTAGTGTTATCTTGAGCCATCCTGACCAGCAAGCAATCCAACACACAAGCAAACAAGAAACGGGAAAAAAGAGGCAAATAGAGAAAGAGAGGGAGGATAGAGAGAGAGAGGGCGAATAAAACGGCAAGGGTGAAGTGGGGGAGAGGAAAACGAGAGGCAAATGGCAAATAATGTAATGCGGAGATAAGGGTTTGTGATGGGTACTTGGTATGTTGACTTTTGCGTAGACCTCCCCGGCAACGGCGCCAGAAATCCTTCTTGCTACCTCTTGAGCACTTGAGTTGGTTTTCCCTTGAAGAGGAAAGGGTGGTGTAGCAAGGTAGCGTAAGTATTTACCTCAGTTTTTGAGAACCAAGGTATCAATCCAGTAGGAGGCGACGCGCGAGTCCCTCGCACCTACACAAAACAAATAAATCCTCACAACCAACGCGATAAGGGGTTGTCAATCCCAACATGTTCACTTACGAGAGTGAGATCTGATAGATATGATAAGATAATATTTTTGGTATTTTTATGATAAATATGCAAAGTAAAATAAAAGTCAATGAAAATAACTAAGTGTTGGAAGATTAATATGATAGAAGATAGACCCGGGGGCCATAGGTTTCACTAGTGGCTTCTCTCAAGAGCACAGGTATTTTACGGTGGGTGAACTAATTACTGTTGAGTAATTGACAGAATTGAGCATAGTTATGAGAATATCTAGGCATGATCATGCATATAGGCATCACGTCCAAGACAAGTAGACCGACTCCTCCCTGCATCTACTACTATTACTCCACACATCTACCGCTATCCAGCATGCATCTAGAGTATTAAGTTCAAGAGAACAGAGTAACACTTTAAGCAAGATGACATGATGTAGAGGGATAAATTCATGCAATATGATGAAAACCCCATCTTGTTATCCTTGATGGCAACAATACAATACGTGCCTTGCTGCCCCTACTATCACTGGCAAAGGACACCGCAAGATTGAACCCAAAGCTAAGCACTTCTCCCATTGCAAGAAAGATCAATCTAGTAGGCCAAACCAAACTGATAATTCGAAGAGACTTGCAAAGATAACCAATCATACATAAAAGAATTCAGAGAAAATTCAAATATTGTTCATAGATAAACTTGATCATAAACCCACATTTTATCGGTCTCAACAAACACACCGCAAAAGAAGATTACATCGAATAGATATCCATAAGAGAGGGGGGGAACTTTGTATTGAGATCCAAAAAGAGAGAAGAAGCCATCTAGCTAATAACTATGGACCCGTAGGTCTGAGGTAAACTACTCACACTTCATCAAAGAGGCTATGGTGTTGATGTAGAAGCCCTCCATGATCGATGCCCCCTCTGGCGGAGCTCCGGAACAGGCCCCAAGATGGGATCTCATGGATACAGAAAGTTACGGTGGTGGAATTAGGGTTTTGGCTCCGTGTCTGGTCGTTTGGGGGTACGTAGGTATATATAGGAGGAAGAAGTACGTTGGTGGAGCAACAGGGGGCCCACGAGGGTGGAGGGCGCGCCTGGGGGGGGGGGGTAGGCGCACCCCCCTACCTCGTGGCCTCCCTGTTGGTTGCTTGACGTAGGGTCCAAGTCTCCTAGGTCTTGTTCGTTCCAAAAATCACGTCCCCGAAGGTTTCATTCCGTTTGGACTCCGTTTGATATTCCTTTTCTTCGAAACCCTAAAATAGGCAAAAAAACAGCAATTCTGGGCTGGGCCTCCAGTTAGTAGGTTAGTCCCAAAAATAATATAAAAGTGTATAATAAAGCCCAATAATGTCCAAAACAGTAGATAATATAGCATGGAGCAATCAAAAATTATAGATACGTTGGAGATGTATCACCTCTCAGTAATACACATCATAAGAAGCCTTGCAAGCAAGGTGACTAATGAGTTAGTTGCAGGATGTTGTATTACGAAACGAGTAAAGAGACTTGCCGGTAACAAGATAGAACTAGGTATGAAGATACCAATGATCGAATCTCGGGCAAGTAACATACCGATGGACAAAGGGAATTACATATGTTGTCATAACGGTTCGGCCGATAAAGATCTTTGTAGAATATGTAGGAGCCAATATGGGCATCCAGGTTCCTCTATGGTTATTGAACGGATAGGTGTCTCGGTAATGTCTACATAGTTCTCGAACCCGTAGGGTCCGCATGCTTAACATTCGTTGACGATATAGTGTTATATGAGTTATATGATTTGGTGACCGAATGTTGTTCAGAGTCCTGGATGAGATCACGAACATGACGAGGAGTCTCGAAATGGTCGAGAGGTAAAGATTGATATATAGGATGATGGTATTTGGACACTAGAAGTGTTTCGGGTGGTACCGGGTACTTATCAGGTCACTAGAAGGAGTTCCGGGCAGCCCCAGTAGGTTATTGGGCCTTATGGGCCAAAAGGGGAAGAGTGCTGGTGTGCCCCTCTACCCCCTGCCCACACACCAAAGGAGGGAGGGAAGGAAAGGGGAGGCTCCCTATGGCAGCCATCTCCCTTTCCTTTCCCCCTCATGTTCAAATAAGGAAAGAGGGGGCGGCTAGGCAGTTGCCCTAGGGCAGCTGCCGGCCACTTGAGGCACCCTAGGGGATGCCTCTCCTCCCCCACCTATATATATCTGAGGGAGGGGGCGCCACAATAGAATAGAACATTGTCTTAGCCATGTGCGGTGCCCCCGTCCACCGTTTACTCCCTCGGTAATATTTTCGTAGTGCTTAGGTGAACGCCTGTGGAGATCGCATCACCATCATCGTCACCACGCCGTCGTGCTGCCGGAACTCATCTACTACCTCGCCGTCTTGCTGGATCAATAAGGTGGAGGACATCACCGAGCTGAACATGTGCAGAACATGGAGGTGTCGTACGTTCGGTACTTGATCGGTTGGAACGCGAAGAAGTTCGACTACATCAACCGCGTTATTAAACGCTTCAACTTATGGTCTATGAGGGTACATAGACACACTCTCCCCTCTTGTTGCTATGCGTCTCCATGGACAGATCTTGTGTGTGCGTATAATTTATTTTGTTTTGCATGCAATGTTTCCCAACAAGGAGTACCTGTTGTCGGTGTCAAAACCGGCAGATCTTGAGTAGGGGGTCCCGAACGGGGCGTCTAAGGATTGATGGTAAGAGGAGACAAGGGACAAAAGGTTTTACCCAGGTTCGGGCCCTCTCGATGGAGGTAATACCCTGCATCCTGCTTGATTGACTTTGATGAGTATAGGGGTTACAAGAGTTAATCTACCACGAGATCGTAATGGCTAAACCCTAACTGTCTAGCCTATATGATTATGATTGCCTCTACGGACTAAACCCTCCAGCTTATATATACACCGGAGGGGGCTAGGGTTGTACAGAGTCAGTTTACAGAGAAAGGAATATTCATATCCGCATGCTAAGCTTGCCTTCCACGCCAAGGAGAATCCCATCCGGACACGGGAGGAAGTCTTCTGTCTTGTATCTTCATGGCCCATTAGTCCAGCCCACGTCACATAGCCCGGACACCCGAGGACCCCTTAATCCAGGACACCCTCAGTAGCCCCTGAACCAAGCTTCAATGACGGTGTGTCCGACGCGTAGTTTGTCTTCGTCATTGCAAGGAGGGTTCCTCCTACAAATACTTCAAAGCATTTGACCTGAAGATTTATATTCGGTTTTTCATTTAATGTCATACCCTTTGGATCCCGCTCCTTCGTCTCTTCTACTTCCTCATGTCGAACGAATACAAAAGGTCAGAGTATTTTTTGCACATAACACCCTGTCCATAAAAAAGGAGTCTATTTAAAGGGATTGAATCTCAGATGCCATTCCACACCAGGCGGAAAATCCTTAGAGCTCGCTAGGAGAAACCACTCAAACATGGCCAGCGCTCCCAGTTCTTCCTCCCGCCCTCATGGCTCCAAAAAAGGCGATTGGGAGAGATGCTTAGTATCCCATGCCCAGCTGACCAAGCTCCAGGGGCAAGGCTACCTTCCCCCTGCGGATCTAGTCCCGGTGCGAGCAGGATTAGCTTCCTTTACGGGCGAAGCCCTAGCGGAAAATTTCCCGAATCCTTCAGAAGGGGAGCGAGAGTGCTTCGTTCCCCTTCTCTTGAGAGGCGTTGAATTTCCAATCCATCCTTTCCTCTGAGGTCTCCTAGAGTATTATGGCCTCCGACTGCACAATCTTACGCCGAGCTCCATTCTGCACATCGTGGGCTTCGTCGCTCTTTGCGAGCTGTTCCTAGGATGTGAGGCCCATTTTGAGTTATGGAGGAAATTGTTCTGCCTCGTCCCTCGCTCCCAAAAGGGATCCATATTCGAGGTGGGTGGCGCCGAGATATGGCGCATAGCCGGAACTAGATACCTATCCGGCACGCCGAACAAGGCATCCGAGGAGTGGCCCTCGGAGTGGTTTTATATTGAAGATGTCGCTCTCCCCGACCCAGTCTGAATGGGCCTTCCCGAATTTTCCAGTGCTCCACTAAAGAAACGCCACAGCTGGCGCCCTCAGAGCCTCGAGGAGGAAGATAATGCGGAAGTCAGGATGTTAATGGACAAGATAAAAATACTCGTCCAATCCGGACTATCCGTGATTGAGGTCATGGCAATTTCCATAACGTGAGGCGTCCAACCACTCCAATCCAGAGGACTCCCCATGTGGAACTACAACGGGGAGGACGATACATCTCGCTATGGACGCAAGGGTCCGGATGACTTTGCCGCCCTGGCCACCATGCTGGCGGATCTTTATAAAGGGGAGAAAGAAGAATTCACCTCTCTTAAATGCCAGGATGGATTCTCCATGTACAACCCCCCTAGCTGGGTAAGCTTTCCATCCAGAATCTTTATTCAATCCTTATCTTAAGCCACAACTAGCTGGACTCAAACCGACCATCTTTAACAGGAATGGCGGAAGGCCACCGCGAGGATCTATAGCCCTGCTCCGCAGCCGGAGAATCATATTCGAGACCTAGATCTCGGATTTGAGGAGGATCCGGATATATTTGTAGAGCTTAAGGAGGGGGTCTTCTATCAGCCGAGCTACGACGACACAGAAGTGGCCATTTTAGCCAATTACCCCGGTCTCCTGTCGTCTTCCCACATAAGTGCCTAGGGAGCATCTCCTCCAAAAGAGCTTCCTCGTTATGCCTCACCCACCACACTGTCTTATGCTTTGAAGGGGAGGCGCTCGGTGCGTCATGCTGCACCAGAGGCGTATCATAAGAGAGCGGCGCCTGTGTTGGGTGGGTCTTCGAAGAGGAAGGCAGATGACAACACGGCCGAGCCTTCATCAAAGAGGTATGGATTCGAATACGCCCCCTGGTAGTCACATCGAACTGTGACATTGTTTGCTGTGTTTTATCGGGAAGAGTGTTCACCGGACTATGTCCGGCGGTCCTGCCGGTCGCGTGTCTACCAATCAGGTTCCAGATGCTGCCTCTAGGGAGGGAGCTGATATGGGAGTGACGCCGGATTGTCCTCCTTCAGAGGATTCAGTTGATGTGTCCGTCACGAACTCTGAAGTGGAGAGCACCATGAATCATCGGTGACGGAGGTTCGCTCTTCGCGACCCCAGCTTTACTGAAGAGGCATTCGATGCCTTCAGCTTGGCTGATGCATACATCTGAGCTGCTCGGGATGGGCTTGCCAAAGCTACTGACCACTATTTGAAAGATATGCGGGTAAGTATGCATTGTATAGATCTGGTGGCCATATACTAGCAGCCCCCGAGATTGAAGCAGTTGAAACAACTAATTTAAGGATCATTGTATAATAAGGTACTCACGGAGAAGAACAACATGCTACCTCAAGAGCTGGAACAGTGCCGGACCCAGCTAACTGATGTTACCGCCGAACTGGGGAAGTCCAAGGAGGCACTGACTAGTAAGGTTTCCTTCTATCTGGAAAATGTAATCATGTGCCAGTCGTGTTTATACGAATAATCATTGCTGTATTATATGATGGCACGCTCGTTGGCTTAGATGGAAGATAAGCTAAAGGCCGCACAAGCGGAGAAGGAACATGCCGAAAGGCAAGAGGCCACTGGTCAACGTTGCTGACACGGACCAGGGACGAAAAGAGCAAGCTGCAGGATGCCAATACCCAGCTTGGCGAAGAGCTGAAGGATATGCGGGCCCAACTAGCGGGCGATATAAAGGAGAACAAAAAGCTGTGAGGTGGCATATTCAGTATGCCTTTCAACTTACTGTCGTACAGTTCGTTGAGGCAACTTCTGATAAGTTTATTCCTATAGGTATTTTGACTGGGCGGCCCGAAGAAGAGGCATCTGGCTTCCAAGGTGATCTATTACAAGAGCTGTCTGAAGTGTATGGGCGAGCTTGGAAAGCGACGCGGAGCATTGCCAAGGCTTTATGGCCATCCGCATCCCCTCCAGGAAGTATGGAGGAGCTTGTGAAGCTGTTCAACGGAGCTCGGCGCCGCTTTATATTATGGAATATATCTGCTTGCCGGGAAGGCGCACGAGAGGCCTGGGCCATGGTAAAAACATGGTATACCGGACTTGATCCAAAGCATATGGCCCGGGTCGGACCTCGGGGGTCAGATGGACAAGAGATTCCAGTGAGCTTGGTATATGACCAAGTAAAGATAGTCGCGAAGTTTTCACAACAGGATTGTAAGCTAGACAGCCAGTTAGAGGTATAGAGCAAGAAGTTTTTGAGTCCAAGTGACTATGTACTTCAATTGACAATTTTGTCCCTAGCCGAATTGCAAAACGATTGTCATGGCAGACCTTTTCGCTTCGACCTCCGGACCCAAAGGTGTGGAGTGTTTCCGAATACTGGACCGGCAATAAATACCGGGGCATGCATGGAAACTAGGCGTAGGGGTCATAGTTGCTTGAACAGACAAGTTGTATTCGGCTAGCTATGTTATATTACTTATTGATAGTAAGAAACATCTTCCAGAGAGAATAGTTCCGTTAAGGGTTCCTTTCCTTGGGTGAACATGCGTTAGTATGCATGCCCAAACTGTGATTCGAAAAATCACAGTATACATAATATCCGGGGGGTTCATAGTGCAACGAGGGTAAAACATCATTAGTCCGCTGTTGAGGATATAACGATCAGTTATGACCCGCCCAGGAGGGGCCGGGTCAGCCCCAATGGCGGGTCACAAAGGAAGCCTAGTAGACATTCAAGGCGATAGTTTATTAAATCTTAAAGAAGGCCTAAAGGCCTAGAGGCGGCTTAAGGCCCAATATTGTAAACCGCCATATGTAAGGAAAGACTTGTAAGAAAAGGAATGTAAAAGAAGTCACCGAGCCGAACACGATTTATGAGCCGGACGGTACTCTGTAGGCCACCAGGCGTCAACCCATGTATATAAGGGGTCGACCCGATGGCGGCTTAGGGGAAGAAACAAAAAGATCGATAACCAAGCCGGCGAACTAGCCTCTTGGTGATCGAAACCCCAGCAATATCAACACAACTAGACGTAGGCTTTTACCTTCATCGTAAGGGGCCGAACTAGTATAAAACCTCTCGTGTCCTTTGTCCTGATTAACCCCTTCAAGATTCCTAGTTGCGATGGCCCTACGACTAAGTCTTTTGCTAGGACATCTGCCGTGACAATTCCACGACAGTTGGCGCCCACCATGGGGCCAGCGCATGGTGGATTTGAGTTCTTGAAGGGCAGCTTCAAAGGGCTCAAGGGATACATTGTGGGCCGGATGACCAAGAGTCGTCGCGGCAAGCTCTACATCGACGACGAAGGCTGGGGCCCCGAGGCTGGCTCAATTGAGTACGGGTACCGGGTCCCCTTCAGCGGGATTCATGTCTTCATCGGCCGGATCAGCGAATCAGACCCTAAGCCAGACATCTGCACCGACATCGTCGAGACGGCTCAGCGTGCGAGACCTGACTAATTGTAAATAAGAGGAAGGTGAGTCCACAACTCATTGGGTACGCCGGGTCAAGGAGATAATTCATTCATCTGATAAGATGGATGCCGGTTCAGCAGTCTTAATGTTGGAGAAAAATTGCCGTTTTGAACCTCTGAAGCAAAAGCTGGGGCGGCTTAAACGTGACTGCAATGACATGGGCCAGTTGATGGTGGCTCTTGTTAAGTATGCTGATTCTGATAATACCAAGGATCCCTTGTCTGATGAGGAGAAAGCAGGGAAGGGAAAAAGAACGGCAACGGAAAGGGTCACCAGCATAACCCGGCAAATCAAGGAGGTAATAAACGTAAGGCTGGCAAATTTGTGGCTAACACCAATACACAGAGCAACAATCAACGGCGCAAGGGCAGGCAACCCCCTCGGTCAGGCGGGGCAGGTCCCACCCTCGAGCAACAATTGAATGAACATTGCCCCAGACACGGCACCCGGGAGAAGCCAGCAACCCATCTGTGGAAATACTGTACGATGATGAAGGCATTTAAGAACCGGGACATCTTTGCATGGAAACCTTCTGATATGCCGGGTGTCCCGAGAGAACTCGCTAAGCACACTCTCAATATTGATCTGAAGTTCAAGTCGGTCAGACAGTTTCTCCGACGGTTTAACGAGGAAAGGCGCAAGGCCATTGGAGAAGAGGTGGCCCGGCTCTTAGCGGCCGGGTTCATTGTGGAAGTTTTTCACCCAGAGTGGTTGGCCAACCCGGTGCTTGTTCTCAAGAAGAACGGCACCTGGCATATGTGTGTGGATTACACCGATTTAAACAAAGCTTGTCCAACTGACCCTTTTGCTCTCCCTCGTATTGATCAGATCATTGATGCTACGGCGGGTTGCGCGCATTTGAGTTTTCTGGATGCTTATTCAGGTTATCATCAGATTAAAATGGCAGTTAAGGACCAGGAGAAGACAGCCTTCATCACTCCGTTTGGAGCCTTCTGCTATGTGTCTATGCCTTTTGGGCTGAAGAGCGCCCAGGCGACTTATCAACGGTGTATGCAGAATTGCCTTCACAATCAGATTGGGCGTAATGTTCATGCTTATGTGGATGATATAGTGGTCAAGTCCAGGAAAGAGGAAACCTTGGTCACAGATCTGAAAGAGACCTTTGATAACCTCCGGGTCTACAAAATGATGCTTAACCCGGCCAAGTGTGTTTTCGGAGTCCCAGCTGGCAAGCTCTTGGGTTTTTTGGTGTCCAACCGAGGTATTGTAGCTAACCCGGAGAAGATTAAGGCAATCACATCCCTGGCCAAACCAACATGCAACAATGACGTTCAACGGCTGGCGGGTCATGTTGCTGCTTTGAGCCGGTTCATAAGCCGGTTAGGGGAGAAGGAGAAGCCTTTGTATCAGATGATGAAGAAAATGTATGATCTCGTTTGGAGCGATTTTGCGAACTCTGCTTTTGAGGATCTAAAGAAACAGCTAGCTGAGCTGCCGGTCCTGGCTGCTCCAGTTGAGAAGGAGCCGCTATTGTTATACGTAGCCGCCAACTCACCGGCTGTTAGTGTGGCAATTGTGGTGGAGCATTAGGAGGTTGGCAAGGAACATCCGTTTCAGCGGCCAGTTTACTACGTCAGTGAGGTGTTGATTGAATCTAAACAAAGATACCCACATTGGCAGAAGCTCGTGTATGGGGTGTTCATGGCGAGCCGGAAGCTCAAACATTACTTTCAGGGTCACCCAATCACTATGGTTAGCTTTGCTCCTTTGGGAGACATCATTCAAAATAGAGAAGCCATAGGAAGAGTCGCCAAGTGGGCCATTGAGCTTGGGTCTCATGGGTTGAAGTATGTACCACGTACTGCGATCAAGTCTCAAGCACTTGTTGACTTTATTAATGACTGGACAGAGATGCAAATGCCGGAGGAGAAACCAGACAACACATATTGGACTATTCACTTTGATGGGTCCAGACAGTTGGAAGGCTCGGGGGCTGGAGTTGTTTTAACCTCCCCTCGAGGTTACAAATTTTGTTATGTGTTGCGGCTGATGTTTCCTTGCACTAACAACACAGCGGAATATGAAGCGTTGCTCCATGGTCTTCGAATGGCTAAGGAGATGAGCCTGAGCCGGGTCCGGTGTCTTGGCGACTCAGATTTGGTAGCTCAACAGGTGTCAGGCAAGTGGGATTCCAAAGATCCTCTCATGGGGCTTATCGTCGTGAAGTTGATGCTGTTGCAGGGCATTTTAAAGGTTATCAGGTGGAGCACAATGACCATAGGAAGAACGAAGCGGCTGATGCTTTAAGCCGGTTGGGGTCTCAGCGTAAGCCGGTGCCACCTAACACCTTTTTGGATATTTTGCATAACCCGTCTGTTAAGTTACCTACAGAAGAAGATCTAGCCGTTCCTGACCCAGAGGCGAAGTTGGTGGCTGTCGGGTTCCGACAGACCCTTGAGGTTCGAACACTGGGGTGCGCGCAGAGATCTCTCCCCTACCGATCTGCGTCTGATCCTCTCGTGCGAAATAAGATGAAAATGATGAACAACACAAGAGACACGGGGTTTATACTGGTTCGGGCCACCGTTGTGGTGTAATACCCTACTCCAGTGTGTGGTGTGGTGGATTGCCTCTAGGGCCGATTATGGACAGTACAAGGGAAGAACAGCCTCGCGAGGGGTGTTCTTGAGCTGGTGCGGTGTGTTCTACTTAGTCTCTACTGGGTTCTCCTTCTTTCCTCCTCTCTCTCTCTCCTTTGTGGAGACTGGCTCTATTTATAGAGGCCCTGGGACTCTCCCCAAATAATGAGCGAGAAGGGCGCCAACACTTGGCCATTTTGAAGGGGAACATATGGTACAAGTTATCCTGACCAAAGGTGGTCTTCGGCTGCCAAAAGCACTAGTGATGACGACGTCTTGGGCTCCACGGTGACCTCCGTCCGGCCGTCCGGCTGGTCTTGGTCTCGTTGCACCGGAATGGCAACCTTTGCCTGATATCTTGGCCTGTGCTTGCTCCCTTTGCACCAACGGGGAAACAAGGACACTGCACAGGCCGGCGCCCGCCTGGCGCCCGCCTGGTCTCAATCGTCATGGCTTGCGTCATGGGATCCTCGCGAGGTACCCTTGCATTGATCTCTCCGCCTCCTCGCGAGCCTGCCTGATGAGGCCGCTCTTGAGGAAGCTTCCTGTCGTCCGCCCCGCGAGGCTTGGCCCCTCGCAAGGGTCTTGAGCTTGGGCTGATGAAGATGGGTCGTGCTGGGCCCCCACCCGATCCACGCCGCAGGCCGCAGGCAGGAAAGTCTGGGGACCCCCGTTCCCAGAACACCGACAGTAGCCCCCGGGCCCAAGGCGCGCGCGGGGCTTGGCTTAGCAGAGAAGTGAAGGGGCAAGCATGAAGCGCCGGGGGCCCTAACAGCCTGCGGCCATGGGCGCCGCGTGGCGGTGGATTGGACGTGGGCATCTGCACTTTCCACGATGCCTCGACAACTGCACAACTAACAAAAGGGGGTGCCCTGGCCAGGCTTACTTGCCCCGCTCTCGTCCATCTTGCCCTAGATCCCCTTTCTTGTTCTCCTTCCTCTTGCTCCCGAAATCCTCCAGATCCATCTCAATCCTTCGCATTCGGCACGCCATGGCGCCTCGCAAGTCCCTGGTTGATGCTTGGTACTCGCCGCCCTGGATTCCCCGAATTTGTCGGGGAAGAACCTCGCCCTCGCGTGCCTGATGACGATGGCGCAGGGCAGCGAGGGGGCGACCGTGCTCAAGGTCGGCTCCGACCAGCCTGAGGGCAAGGGGAGCACCTTCTACCCGTTCTTCGTGAGCACCATTGTCGCCGGTCTAGTGCCTCCTTTCTCTGAGTTCTTCCATGCCGTTCTCCGCCAATACAACTTGCAGGCTCTGCATCTCCACCCCAATTATGTCCTTCTCCTGATGATTTTCGCCTACTATTGCGAGGCTCATGTTGGTGTGAAGCCCTCAGTGGCCTTGTTGTGCCACTTTTTCTCCCTCCGTGTTTCTGGCGCTCAGGTCTCCGCATGCGCGAGCTTCATTGCATATTCCATCTCCAACGCCATCTCGAAGCCTGGGAAGAGGATTGAAGGCTGCCGGAGCAAGTGGGTCATGATGGATATCGGGCGCCTCCACCCTCGTCTGGTATTGCCCACGGGGCAACCTAAGTCCGTTGACGCATGGTCCCACACGGAGCTCGTTGACCCTCGCGCGAAGGTGGTGTTGAGGAGGATGAGCGTGAACCTGAGGCCAAACAACTTGGAGGCGGCGAAGCTGACCGGGGCCACGCTCCTGAGGGAGTTCTTGGATCACCGGGTGGCACCGCTCCAGGAGCACCCGCTCCCACTATGGAGGCTTGGAGGAGCAAACGCCGCCCTGCGCCTGAGCTCCGAGGCCCTGACCGATGAGGATCTGGCTGCGGCCCTCCATTCCTTGGTTGGGGGAGACGTGGCGAGCCCGGTGGGCGCCCCCATCCCCCTGTTCCTTCGTGACGACTGGGAGCAGGTGGTGAACGCCATGCCCACCTTCAACGGTGAGGGGCTGGTGCCCGCGGCAGCTCCCGAAGATCTGGCGGTCTTGGCGACGGTGAACTTGTCCTCTAGCAGCTACAGCGGGGGAGAGGAGAAAGAAGAGGCGGAGGAGGAAGCGTCCGACTCGGAGGAGACTGGCGAGGATTGGGGGGAGTCCTTCCCTCGGCGCAGGTCCCAGGCCCTCCGCTCCATGCCGGACGATGACGAGGCCGGCGCCAGGCGAGGAAAGGAGGGCTCTTCCTCGGTCACGAGGAAGGGCAGGTCGAGCCTGGTTCCCCCAAGGTCTGCTCTGGTCCCTGGGGGGTCCAAGGCCAGCTCCATCCCTCCTGACGCGCCTTCTGCTTCCGGGCCCCCCAAGGCTCACCCCCGCTACAGGCTCTCGGGCTTCAAGTTTGGCCGGAGGTTGCTTGAGTCCATAGACGACGTCCAGTAAGTGCTTGATTCGTGTTCTGCTTGGTTTCTGCCGCTGAGGCTTGACGTTTGCGCTCTTTTACCAGGCTGGCACCTGCGGCCAAGAGGTTGAAGGAGGCTTCTGCGGCGCTGCTTGGGGCGAATCCGTCTGCCGGTCAATAACCAATAGCGGAACCTGGATGCTCATATTGGCTCCCACATATTCTACGAAGATCTTTATCGGTCAGACCGCATAACGACATACGTTGTTCCCTTTGTCATCGGTATGTTACTTGCCCGAGATTCGATCATTAGTATCTCAATACCTAGTTCAATCTCGTTACCGGCAAGTCTCTTTACTCGTTTCGTAATACATCATCTCACAACTAACTTATTAGTTGCAATGCTTGCAAGGCTTATGTGATGTGCATTACCGAGAGGGCCCAGAGATACCTCTTTGACAATCGGAGTGACAAATCCTAATCTCGAAATATGCCAACCCAACATTTACCTTTGGAGACACCTGTAGAGCTCCTTTATAATCACCCAGTTACGTTGTGACATTTGGTAGCACACAAAGTGTTCCTCCGGCAAACGGGAGTTGCATAATCTCATAGTCATTGGAACATGTATAAGTCATGAAGAAAGCAATAGCAACATACTAAATGATCGGGTGCTAAGCTAATGGAATGGGTCATGTCAATCACATCATTCTCTAAATAATGTGATCCCGTTAATCAAATGACAACACATGTCTATGGTTAGGAAACATAACCATCTTTGATTAACGAGCTAGTCAAGTAGAGGCATACTAGTGACGTTTAGTTTGTCTATGTATTCACACAAGTATTATGTTTCCGGATAATACAATTCTAGCATGAATAATAAACATTTATCATGATATAAGGAAATAAAATAATAACATTATTATTGCCTCTAGGGCATATTTCCTTCAGTCTCCCACTTGCACTAGAGTCAATAATCTAGATTACACAGTAATGATTATAACACCGATGGAGCTTTGGTGCTGATCATGTTTTGCTCGTGGAAGAGGCTTAGTCAACGGGTCTGCAGCATTCATATCTATATGTATCTTGCAAATCTCTATGTCTCCCACCTGGACTAAATCCCGGATGGAATTGAAGTGTCTCTTGATGTGCTTGGTTCTCTTGTGAAATCTGGATTCCTTTGCCAAGGCAATTGCACCAGTATTGTCACAAAAGATTTTCATTGGACCCGATGCACTAGGTATGACACCTAGATCGGATATGAACTCCTTCATCCAGGCTCCTTCGTTTGCTGCTTCCGAAGCAGCTATGTACTCCGCTTCACATGTAGATCCCGCCACAACGCTTTGTTCAGAACTGTACCAACTGACAGCTCCACCATTTAATGTAAACACGTATCCGGTTTGCGATTTAGAATCGTCCGGATCAGTGTCAAAGCTTGCATCAATGTAACCATTTACGATGAGCTCTTTGTCACCTCCATATATGAGAAACATATCCTTAGTCCTTTTCAGGTATTTTAGGATGTTCTAGACCGCTGTCCAGTGATCCACTCCTGGATTACTTTGGTACCTCCCTGCTAGACTTATAGCAAGACACACATCAGGTCTGGTACACAACATTGCATACATGATAGAGCCTATGGCTGAAGCATAGGGAACATCTTTCATTTTCTCTCTATCTTCTGCATTGGTCAGGCATTGAGTCTTACTCAATTGCACACCTTGTAACACAGGCAAGAATCCTTTCTTTGCTTGATCCATTTTGAACTTCTTCAAAATTTTGTCAAGGTATGTGCTTTGTGAAAGTCCAATTAAGCGTCTTGATCTATCTCTATAGATCTTAATGCCCAATATGTAAGCAGCTTCACCGAGGTCTTTCATTGAAAAACTCTTATTCAAGTATCCCTTTATGCTATCCATAAATTCTATATCATTTCCGATTAGTAATATGTCATCTACATATAATATCAGAAATTCTACAGAGCTCCCACTCACTTTCTTGTAAATACAGGCTTCTCCAAAAGTCTGTACAAAACCAAATGCTTTGATCACACTATCAAAGCGTTTATTCCAACTCCGAGAGGCTTGCACCAGTCCATAAATGGATCGCTGGAGCTTGCACACTTTGTTAGCTCCCTTTGGATCAACAAAACCTTCCGGCTGCATCATATACAACTCTTCTTCCAGAAATCCATTTGGAATGTAGTTTTGACATCCATCTGACAAATTTCATAATCATAAAATGCGGCAATTGCTAACATGATTCGGACAGACTTAAGCATCGCTACGGGTGAGAAGGTCTCATTGTAGTCAATCCCTTGAACTTGTCGAAAACCTTTTGCGACAAGTCGAGCTTTGTAGACAGTAACATTACCGTCAGCGTCAGTCTTCTTCTTGAAGATCCATTTATTCTCAATTTCTTGCCGATCTTTGGGAAAGTCAACCAAAGTCCACACTTTGTTCTCATACATGGATCCCATCTCAGATTTCATGGCTTCAAGCCATTTTGCGGAATCTGGGCTCACCATCGCTTCTCCATAGTTCGTAGGTTCATCATGATCTAGTAGCATGACTTCCAGAACAGGATTACCGTACCACTCTGGTGCGGATCTTACTCTGGTTGATCTACGAGGTTCAGTAGTATCTTGTTCTGAAGCTTCATGATCATCATCATTAGCTTCCTCACTAATTGGTGTAGGTGTCACAGAAACCGGTTTCTATGATGTACTACTTTCCAATAAGGGAGCAGGTACAGTTACCTCATCAAGTTCTACTTTCCTCCCACTCACTTCTTTCGAGAGAAACTCCTTCTCTAGAAAGTTTCCGAATTTAGCAACAAAAGTCTTGCCTTCGGATCTGTGGTAGAAGGTGTATCCAATAGTTTCTTTTGGATATCCTATGAAGACACATTTCTCCGATTTGGGTTCGAGCTTATCAGGTTGAAGCTTTTTCACATAAGCATCGCAGCCCCAAACTTTCAGAAACGACAACTTTGGTTTCTTGCCAAACCACAGTTCATAAGATGTCGTCTCAACGGATTTTGATGGTGCCCTATTTAACGTGAATGCGGTCGTCTCTAGAGCATAACCCCTAAACGATAGCGGTAAATCAGTAAGAGACATCATAGATCGCACCATATCTAGTAAAGTACGATTACGACGTTCAGACACACCATTACGCTGTGGTGTTCCGGGTGGCGTGAGCTGCGAAACTATTCTGCATTGTTTCAAATGTACACCAAACTTGTAGCTCAAATATTCTCCTCCACGATCAGATCGTAGGAATTTTATTTTCTTGTTACGATGATTTTCAACTTCACTCTGAAATTCTTTGAACTTTTCAAATGTTTCAAACTTATGTTTCATTAAGTAGATATACCCATATCTGCTTAAGTCATCTATGAAGGTGAGAAAATAACGATATGCGCCACGAGCCTCAACATTCATCGGACCACATACATCTGTATGTATGATTTCCAACAAATCTGTTGCTCTCTCCATAGTACCGGAGAACGGTGTTTTTGTCATCTTACCCATAAGGCACGGTTCGCAAGTACCAAGTGATTCATAATCAAGTGGTTCCAAAAGTCCATCAGTATGGAGTTTCTTCATGCGCTTTACACCGATATGACCTAAATGGCAGTGCCACAAATAAGTTGCACTATCATTATCAACTCTGCATCTTTTAGCTTCAACATTATGAATATGTGTGTCACTACTATCGAGATTTAATAAGAATAGACCATTCTTCATGGGTGCATGACCATAAAAGATTTTACTCATAAAATAGAACAACCATTATTCCCTAATTTAAATGAATAATCATCTCGCATCAAACAAGATCCAGATATAATGTTTATGCTCAACGCTGGCACCAAATAACAATTATTTAGGTCTAATACTAATCCCGAAGGTAGATGTAGAGGTAGCATGCCGACCGCGATCACATCGACTTTGGAACCATTTCCCACGCGCATCGTCACCTTGTCCTTAGCCAATCTTCGCTTAATCCATAGTCCCTGTTTTGAGTTGCAAATGTTAGCAACAGAACCAGTATCAAATACCCAGCTGCTACTGCGAGCATTAGTAAGGTACACATCAATAACATGTATATCGCATATACCTTTGTTCACCTTGCCATCCTTCTTATCCGCCAAATACTTGGGGCAGTTCCGCTTCCAGTGACCAGTCTGCTTGCAGTAGAAGCACTCAGTTTTAGGCTTAGGTCCAGATTTGGGTTTCTTCTCTTGAGCAGCAACTTGATTGTTGTTCTTTTTGAAGTTCCCCTTCTTCTTCTCTTTGCCCTTTTTCTTGAAACTAGTGCTCTTGTTGACCATCAACACTTGATGCTCCTTCTTGATTTCTACCTCCGCAGCTTTCAGCATTGCAAAGAGCTCGGAAATAGTCTTATTCATCCCTTGCATATTATAGTTCATCACGAAGCTCTTGTAGCTAGGTGGCAGTGATTGGAGAATTCTATCAATGACGCAATCATCTGGAAGATTAACTCCCAATTGAATCAAGTGATTATTCTACCCAGGCATTTTGAGTATATGCTCACTGACAAAACTATTCTCCTCCATCTTGCAGCTATAGAACTTATTGGAGACTTCATATCTCTCAATCCGAGCATTTGCTTGAAATATTAACTTCAACTCCTGGAACATCTCATATGCTCCATGACGTTCAAAACGTCGTTGAAGTCCCGATTCTAAGCCGTAAAGCATGGCACACTGAACTATCGAGTAGTCATCAGCTTTGCTCTGCCAGACGTTCATAACATCTGGTGTTGCTCCAGCAGCAGGCCTGGCACCCAGCGGTGCTTCCAGGACGTAATTCTTCTGTGCAGCAATGAGGATAATCCTCAAGTTATGGACCCAGTCCGTGTAATTGCTACCATCATCTTTCAACTTTGCTTTCTCAAGGAACGCATTAAAATTCAACGGAACAACAGCACGGGCCATCTATCTACAATCAAACATAAACAAGCAAGATACTATCAGGTACTAAGTTCATGATAAAATTTAAGTTTAATTAATCATATTACTAAAGAACTCCCACTTAGATAGACATCCCTCTAATCCTCTAAGTGATCACGTGATCCAAATCAACAAAACCATGTCCGATCATCACGTGAGATGGAGTAGTTTCATTCGTGAACATCACTATGTTGATCATATCTACTATATGATTCATGCTCGACCTTTCGGTCTCCGTGTTCCGAGGCCATATCTGTATATGCTTGGCTCGTCAAGTATAACCTGAGTATTCCGCGTGTGCAACTGTTTTGCACCCGTTGTATTTGAACGTAGAGCCTATCACACCCGATCATCACGTGGTGTCTCAGCACGAAGAACTTTCGCAACGGTGCATACTCAAGGAGAACACTTCTTGATAATTAGTGAGAGATCATCTTAAAATGCTACCGTCAATCAAAGCAAGATAAGATGCATAAAAGATAAACATCACATGCAATCAATATAAGTGATATGATATGGCCATCATCATCTTGTGCCTGTGATCTCCATCTTCGAAGCACCGTCATGATCACCATCGTCACCGGCGCGACACCTTGATCACCATCGTAGCATCGTTGTCGTCTCGCCAATCTTATGCTTCCACGACTATCGCTACCGCTTAGTGATAAAGTAAAGCATTACAGCGCAATTGCATTGCATACAATAAAGCGACAACCATATGGCTCCTGCCAGTTGCCGATAACTCGCTTACAAAACATGATCATCTCATACAATAAAATTTAGCATCATGTCTTGAACATATCACATCACAACATGCCCTGCAAAAACAAGTTAGACGTCTTCTACTTTGTTGTTGCAAGTTTTACATGGCTGCTACGGGCTTAAGCAATAACCAATCTTACCTACGCATCAAAACCACAACGATAGTTTGTCAAGTTGGTGTTGTTTTAACCTTCGCAAGGACCGGGCGTAGCCACACTCGGTTCAACTGAAGTTGGAGAAACTGACACCCGCCAGCCACCTGTGTGCAAAGCACGTCGGTAGAACCAGTCTCGCGTAAGCGTACGCGTAATGTCGGTCGGGGCCGCTTCATCCAACAATACCGCCGAACCAAAGTATGACATGCTGGTAAGAAGTATGACTTATATCACCCACAACTCACTAGTGTTCTACTCGTGCATATAACATCAACACATAAAACCTGGCTCTGATACCACTGTTGGGTAACATAGTGATTTCAAAATTTTCCTATGCACACGCAAGATCATGGTGATGCATAGCAACGAGAGGGGAGAGTGTGATCTACGTACCCTCTTAGACCGACAGCAGAAGCGTTATGACAACACGGTTGATGTAGTCGTACGTCTTCACGGCCCGACCGATCAAGCACTGAAACTACGGCACCTCCGAGTTTTAGCACACGTTCAGCTCGATGACGATCCCCGGACTCCGATCCAGCAAAGTGTTGGGGAAGAGTTCCGTCAGCACGACGGCATGGTGACGAACTTGATGTTCTACCATCGCAGGGCTTCGCCTAAGCACCGCTACAATATTATCGAGGAGTATGGTGGAAGGGGGCACCGCACACGGCTAAGAAAACGATCACGTGGATCAACTTGTGTGTCTAGGGGTGCCCCCTGCCCCGTATATAAAGGAGCAATGGGAGGAGGCCGGCCGGCCCTAGGGCGCGCCAAGGAGGAGGAGTCCTCCTCCTAGTAGGAGTAGGACTCCCCTCTTTCCTACTCCTACTAGGAGGGGGAAAGGAAGGGGGAGAGGGAGAAGGAAAGGGGGGCGCCGCCCCTCTCTCTCCACTAGGGCCCATAAGGCCCATTACTTCTCCCGGGGGGGTTCCGGTAACCCTCCGGCACTCCGGTTTTCTCCAAAATTACCTGGTACACTTCCGGTGTCCGAATATAGCCGTCCAATATATCAATCTTTATGTATCGACTATTTCGAGACTCCTCGTCATGTCCGTGATCACATCCGAGACTCCGAACTAACTTCGGTACATCAAAACTCATAAACTCATAATATAACTGTCATCGAAACCTTAAGCGTGCGGACCCTACGGGTTCGAGAACAATGTAGACATGACCGAGACACGTCTCCGGTCAATAACCAATAGCGGAACCTGGATGCTCATATTGGCTCCCACATATTCTACGAAGATCTTTATCGGTCAGACCGCATAACAACATACGTTGTTCCCTTTGTCATCGGTATGTTACTTGCCCGAGATTCGATCGTCGGTATCTCAATACCTAGTTCAATCTCGTTACCGGCAAGTCTCTTTACTCATTTTGTAATACATCATCTCGCAACTAACTTATTAGTTGCAATGCTTGCAAGGCTTATGTGATGTGCATTACCGAGAGGGCCTAGAGATACCTCTCCAACAATCGGAGTGACAAATCCTAATCTCGAAATATGCCAACCCAACATTTACCTTTGGAGACACCTGTAGAGCTCCTTTATAATCACCTAGTTACGTTGTGACGTTTGGTAGCACAAAAAGTGTTCCTCCGGCAAACGGGAGTTGCATAATCTCATAGTCTACGAACATGTATAAGTCATGAAGAAAGCAATAGCAACATACTAAACGATCGAGTGCTAAGCTAATGGAATTGGTCATGTCAATCACATCATTCTCTTAATAATGTGATCCCGTTAATCAAATGACAACACATGTCTATGGTTAGGAAACATAACCATCTTTGATTAACGAGTTAGTCAAGTAGAGGCATACTAGTGACGTTTAGTTTGTCTATGTATTCACACAAGTATTATGTTTCCGGATAATACAATTCTAGCATGAATAATAAACATTTATCATGATATAAGGAAATAAAATAATAACATTATTATTGCCTCTAGGGCATATTTCCTTCAGCGGTGCCACCGGCCTTGCGACCTCAAGAGGCGAAGCCGTCCAGCGTGACTCCACCACCGGTGATGGCGTTACTGGGGAGTGATCCCTTCGCGACTTCCATCTTGTTTTATTCCTGCACATGCACCATGCCTCGCGGAGGTGTTAAAACTTGTGTTTGGCGTTGTGGAACAATCTTATGGCTTGTAATATTTGCTTTGAATTTCCCGGAATTTCCATTTTCCTCTCCTACTTGCTTACGCTCTACGTCGGCAGGGCCCGGCCCTGCGCGTACCTCACCCAGTGTTAGCCCCGAACGGAAACCAAGGACGAGACTAAGGAGTGAGGGGCTACGTGGCAAGTTAGGCTCCTGAGTCGCGATGCTCAGGAGTCCCCCTTGACGCGCGAGCAACAAGTAGGGAAGGGGGGAGCGAGGAGTGGATTGATCATTCTATGTCGGTAGGGCCCGGCCCCGCGCGTACCTCACCCAGCGTTAGCCCCGACCAGAAACCAAGGACGGGACTAAGGAGTGAGGGGCTACGTGGCAAGTTAGGCTCCTGAGTCGCGATGCTCAGGAGTCCCCCTAGATGCTCAAATGGGTTTCGTACCTTGGCTCCGCTCGGGGAGTGGCGCGCGGCGACCAGGTCCAAGGGACCTGGCTGGGTGGCGTGCGCTCGGGCGAGGCCCGGGCGTAGCCCCCATGTCCAGCCCCCTCGCGCGGCACTCCCGAGGGGAGGCGTTGCGATGGTGCCGGACACTGAGCTCTGGGCTCCCTGAGGTTGGTACGGCCGTGGGCCACCCTCAATTGTTTATCACCAGCACGGAGCATAGCGCTTCCGTATGTGTACGGGCATAGCCGCTCCTCGGCAGTGTCGTCAGGCAGCGCGGAGCATGGTGCTTCCATTGGTGCGTGGGAGGGGGCTCCCCTCCGGGATGAGCCCCCGGGGCGTGTACAGCCCCTCCCTGACACGTGGCCGGCACGGTAGGGCTAGGAGAGGTGTATCTGGGCACCCATGAGCCAGCGTGGGACTCACGAGGCCCTACCTCGAGGCGGGTTGCGCATGGCTCTAGGCCTTTATCAATTGGTGTGTTGTTGTAGGGTTGTTAGAATGCAAATGATCTACGTCCTCAGGTCCCGGCCCCCGAGCGAGCTCAGCCGCCGCTGGTATGGCAGGTCATGATGCCGTGGGTCAAGGCCAGGGGGTGAGTGCTGGAGAGCCAGTAAGAGCCCATGAGTCGCGATGCTTAGGCGCCCCCCTTTTAACGTGCAAGCGCTTTGCGTGACGACAAGCAGTAGGTGATAATTATGGGAATCAGATTAAGCGTGAAAGAACAACTTCATCCTAGGGTAAATGCTGGAAAAGCAATAGCCGCTGGGTCGGGCCCGAGCGGTGTGGGGATGATGCAGCCCGAGGGGCGCCCCCAACAAGGTAAGTAAAGAGCATAAACAAAATGGATACATGCCGCGGGGACGGACCCACGCGGCCTGGGAATGGTGCAGCCCTGTGGGCGCTCCCAGCTGAAAGTAGAACTCTGAAAGATGTCACCTGGTGCTGTTGAAGATGAAGTGATGCTGAGGAAGTGAGCGATGCGCGGTGAAGACGTCGGCCCTCATGAGCCCCCAGGCCCAGGGGCCTCGGGAGGCTCCGGCGGCACGTGCAGGTCTTCGGGGACCATCGCCACCTTCGCCAAGACCGCACGATGCCTGACCTCCCGAGCCTCCAGAATGCTCCTAAACAGGCACTGATGTGCGGCGACCGCGCTCAGCAGGCCGAAGGGCATGCGAATGTAGCTGTGAGGTGGTCCCACACAGCGCCCTATGGCCGAAGGCCATAGGCGCTCCTGGGACGCAGCTCGGTTGAGCCCTGGTACGTTGACGCAGATGTGCAGTCCTCCATCCTCGCCCGGATGTGGGGCCACCGCAGGTAAGCGACGGCTGCCGCGCATGACTCTGGACTCTTGTAGCTCATGGGTGTTCCTTGCGATGAACTCCTGGGGGTTTGGTCTCCTTTGACTTGTACCTTCCTGAGGGAAGCGTGCTTGAAAGCACCCCTCTAAGTGGTGCCCGAGCGCCTCCCCCGCGACCTTGGCAAGGTCGGCGGCTCTCCAAGAGAGAGCCCCCGAGCCCTGCCTGAGGAGGGCGCCGGGCACGCCTTCCTATGCGCGAGAGGGCGGCGCTCCCTGATCGGGCGTGAATCCTGACGCGATACCTCCGGAGGTGCCTGCTTCCTTGTGGCTCGGGCCACGTGAGGTCTTCTTCTTCTTGAGGGTCGCCTCGGGAGGCCTCCCGCTCCTGCGATCTGGGTCTTCGATTGCTGCGGCTTGGAACGCACGCTCGAGCGAGCACACTGCGTCCCTTTCTTCATAGGGTACGGTGATGACTCCACCGCTTCCTGGCATCTTGAGGACATTGTAACCATGTTGAGTCACTATCATAAACTTGGCTAGGGCTGGGTACCCGAGGATGGCGTTGTACAGCAGGCGGATGTGAGCGACGTCGAAGTCGATGAGCTCGGTGCGGTAGTTGTTGCGTTGCACGAAGGTGACCGGAAGGCGAACCTGCCCAATTGGAACAGTGGAACCATCGGTGACTCCTGAGAAAGGATTGGTCGGCTGAAACTGGTCGTACGGCACTTGGAGATTGTCGAACATCTCGACGTACAGGACGTTGAGTCCTGCCCCGCCATCGATGAGGGTCCTGGTGACCTGCACGTTGCTGATCACTGGGGAGCAAAGCATCGGGAGGACTCCGGCCGTTGCCGCACACTTGAGCTGGTCTGCGGAACTGAATGTGATCGCGCATGAAGACCACCTGAGAGGGCGCGTGGCCTCAAGCTTGGGAAGGACTGCATTCACCTCGCGAGCAAACTGCTTGAAGATGCGCTGTGAGGCTGGGGCCTGGGCGCCGCCCAAGATGCAAGCAATTGCACGCGGCTCTTGGAAGCCCCCAGCCCCATCGTCTTGGTGTTGGTCTTCGTTCCTCCTTGGTGGAGGCGGCAGAGGAGGGAGGCATGCGTTGCCGTTCGAGTGGCCCTCACGAGGCTGGTCCCTCCAGCCTCCCTCGCGAGGCTGATCCTGCCAGTGATCCTCGCGAGGGCGGTCACGCCATCCCTGGCGAAGGCCACGGTCTTCCCATCGTCCGCCACCTCTTCCTCCTCCTCGGCCATAGCCCCTGTCGTTGCACTCTGGGCGTTGGCCGATTCGCCCATCTCGCACGGCTCTGAGTTCTTGACATTCGTTGGTGTTGTGGGTGTGGAGGTCGTGGTACACGCAGTACCGTCCGCCCTTGGATGACTCAGGCTGATCCCTGCCTCGCTTGGTGTCTGGTTCCGCTGCTAGCACGCCAGCCCCCTTGCACTTCATGTCCTTGGCCTTGAGCTTCTTTTCTTCCGGGTCGGCAGCCGGGAGATCGAGGATGGAGAGACGCCCTTCCTCGGCCCTGGCGCACTTGGTCGCCAAGTTGAACAGCTCCAGGGATGTGCACAGGTCTTCATGGATTGCTAGCTCTTCCTTCATCTTGACGTCACGCACGCCGTCGGAGAAGGCTGAGATGATAGCTTCTTCAGATACCTTGGGGATCTTGAGGCGAGCGTAGTTGAAGCGCTGGATGTACTTCTGCAGGGTTTCTCCTGGCTGTTGCTTGATGCGGCGCAGATCGCTCACGGCCGGGGGCCGGTCGCGAGTGCCCTGGAAGTTGGCGATGAAGCGGGTGCGCATCTCGCTCTAGGAGGAGATCGTGCCGGGAGCCAGGTGCGAGCGCCGTCCTTGAGCGCCATGGGGAACCAATTCGCCATGACCTTTTCGTCTCCGTTGGCAGCTACGATGCCTAGCTCGTAGAGCTGCAGGAACTCCGCGGGGTCCGCTGTGCCATCGTAGCGGGGAGGGAGGTCAGGCTTGAACTTGCCTGGCCATGTGACACCGCGCAGCTCGGGGGTGAAGGCGAGGCAGCCCGCCGTGGTCACCGGCGCCCTTTGCTGGTGCAGCACTTGTTCTCGCGGGTCACCACGCGCCGCCACTGGGAGCAGCGCGGGGTCTTGTCGTGGAGGCGCCGGGGCGCGATCTTGGCGCGCCGGCGCTGGGAGCGCGCGAGCACCTTCTCGGGGACGTGGGATCTCTTGGCAGCTCCCTTCTTGCTGCGCAGGCGCCGGACGTGGAGGGTCTCGCCCTGGGGCTGCGCGCCTTGGGGCCAAGGCACCTTCTTGGGGAGGAGGCGGTGGAGGCGCCTCCTGATCCTCGCCCCCTGCACGGGATGGAGGGCGAGGCAGCGAGAGGGACCGCAAGGGGGAGCCCCCTGCGGCACTGACGAGCTCGGTGATGCGAGCGAGCCAGTCCTCGTAGAGGTCGTCGACGGGGCGATAGTGCAGGAGCTCCCGCGCCAAGAGTAGTGAGGCGTGCGCATCCATGGGTGCGCGACGGGCGTGGGATGACGAGCCAGCTGGAGTCAGCGACGTGGTTGCGGTGCGGCCATCCCGCCGCACCGAGGGGTGCTGGGACGAGGCCTGCTGCTCGTTCCCCGCTGGGTCGGTGGCGGTGTTGGCGGCGGGCGACGGGGAACGACGAGGGGGCCGTCGACGGGCGCCGTCTGGGCGACGCGAGCAGCGTGAGCAGCCCGGCGCGAGCCCAACGAGCGTCAGCCATGGACACGACGGAAGATCGCACGCGAACAGCGAAAGAATGATTCCGGCGCACCCCTACCTGGCGTGCCAAATGTCGGGTTTCGGGTTCCGGCAGACCCTTGAGGTTCGAACACTGGGGTGCGCGCAGAGATCTCTCCCCTACCGATCTGCGTCTGATCCTCTCGTGCGAACTAAGATGAAAATGATGAACAACACAAGAGACACGGGGTTTATACTGGTTCGGGCCACCGTTGTGGTGTAATACCCTACTCCAGTGTGTGGTGTGGTGGATTGCCTCTGGGGCTGATGATGGATAGTACAAGGGAAGAACAACCTCGCGAGGGGTGTTCTTGAGCTGGTGCGGTGTGTTC